>NC_141873.1:342652254-342955284 GCF_056163025.1 Triticum urartu | reverse complement strand
ATTGAGTAAGACTCAAAACCCGACCACGGCAGAAGATAGAGAGAGAATGAAAGTCATTCCATATGCCTCAGCCATAGGTTCTATAAAGTATGCCATGCTGTGTACCAGACCTATTGTATACCCTGCCCTGAGTTTGGCAAGGGAGTACAGTAGTGATCTAGGAGTAGATCACTGGACATTGGTCAAAATTATCCTTAGTGGAATAAGGATATGTTTCTCGTTTATGGAGGTGACAAAAAGGTTCGTCGTAAAGGGTTACGTCGATGCAAATTTTGACACTGATCCAGATGACTCTAAATCTCAAGCTGGATACATATTGAAAGTGGGAGCAATTAGTTAGAGTAGCTCCGTGTAGAGCATTGTTGACATAGAAATTTGCAAAATACATACGGATCTGAATATGGCAGACCCGTTGACTAAACTCCTCTCACAAGCAAAACATGATCACACCTTAGTACTCTTTGGGTGTTAATCACATAGCGATGTGAACTAGATTATTGACTCTAGTAAACCCTTTGGGTGTTGTTCACATGACGATGTGAACTATGGGTGTTAATCACATGGTGATGTGAACTATTGATATTAAATCACATGGCGATGTGAACTAGATTATTGACTCTAGTGCAAGTGGGAGACTGGAGGAAATATGCCCTAGAGGCAATAATAAAGTTATTATTTATTTCCTTATATCATGATAAATGTTTATTATTCATGCTAGAATTGTATTAACCGGAAACATGATACATGTGTGAATACATAGACAGAGTGTCACTAGTATGCCTCTACTTGACTAGCTCGTTGATCAAAGATGGTTATGTTTCCTAGCCATAGACAAAGAGTTGTCATTTGATTAATGGGATCACATCATTAGGAGAATGATGTGATTGACTTGACCCATTCCATTAGCTTAGCACTCGATCGTTTACTATGTTGCTATTGCTTTCTTCATGACTTATACATGTTCCTATGACTATGAGATTATGCAACTCCCGTTTACCGGAGGAACACTTTGTGTGCTACCAAACGTCACAACGTAACTGGGTGATTATAAAGGTGCTCTACAGGTGTCTCCGAAGGTACTTGTTGGGTTGGCGCATTTCGAGATTAGGATTTGTCACTCTGATTGTCGGAGAGGTATCTTTGGGCCCTCTTGGTAATGCACATCACTCAAGCCTTGCAAGCATTGCAACTAATAAGTTAGTTGAGGGATGATGTATTACGGAACGAGTAAAGAGACTTGCCGGTAAAGAGATTGAACTAGGTATTAAGATAACGTATATCGAATCTCGGGCAAGTAACATACCGATGACAAAGGGAACAACGTATGTTGTTATGCGGTCTGACCGATAAAGATCTTCGTAGAATATGTGGGAGCCAATATGAGCATCCAGGTTCCGCTGTTGGTTATTGACCGGAGACGTGTCTTGGTCATGTCTACATAGTTCTCGAATCCGTAGGGTCCGCATGCTTAAAGTTTCGATGACAGTTATATTATGAGTTTATGAGTTTTGATGTATCGAAGGAGTTCGGAGTCCCGGATGAGATCGGGGACATGACGAGGAGTCTCGAAATGGTCGAGACGTAAAGATCGATATATTGGACGACTATATTCGGACATCGGAAAGGTTCCGAGTGATTCGGGTATTTTTCGGAGTACCAGAGAGTTACGGGAATACGTATTGGGCCTTATAGGGCCATACGGGAAAGAAGGAAAAGGGCCTCAAGGGTGGCCGCACCCCTCCCCTTGGTCTGGTCCGAATTGGACTAGGGAAGGGGGGCGCCCCCTTCCTTGCTTCTCCTTTTCCCTTCCTCTTTTCCTATTCCATATGGGAGGTGGAATCCTACTAGGACTAGGGAGTCCTAGTAGGACTCCACACTTGGCGCACCCCCTCCTAGGGTCGGCCTCCTCCTCCCTTGTTCCTTTATATACAGGGGCAGGGGGCACCCCATGACACACAAGTTGATCTTCGTGATCATTCTCTTAGCCGTGTACGGTGCCCCCCTCCCCCATAATCCTTGATAATATTGTAGCGGTGCTTAGGCAAAGCCCTGCGACGGTAGAACATCAAGATCGTCACCACGCCGTCGTGCTGACGGAACTCTTCCCCGACACTTTACTGGATCGGAGTCCGGGGATCGTCATCGAGCTGAATGTGTGCTAGAACTCGGAGGTGTCGTAGTTTCGGTGCTTGATCGGTCGGGCCGTGAAGATGTATGACTACATCAACCGCGTTGTGCTAACGCTTCCACTTCCGGTCTACGAGGGTACGTAGACAACACTCTCCCCTCTCTTTGCTATGCATCACCATGATCTTGCGTGTGCGTAGGAAATTTTTTGAAATTACTACGTTCCCCAAAATTTCAGACGTAAACAAAAGCAACAACAATCGTGCCAGAGGACTGTAAAGCTCTTGTCTTTGATAAACAAATTACAAAGGTACTTATTATTACACTTTATTCGAACGAGTACTTAAGTATAAAAGGGGCGGAGCAGCTCCACATTCCAAGCTCGTGGCTCGTCTTTCTGATGCTCGACACTGTAAAGATGGTATGCTCCATTGTGAAGAACTCTGGTGATGATGAAGGGGCCTTCCCAAGCAGGGGCGAGCTTGTGTGGCTTCTGTTGATCCACTCGAAGAACCAAGTCTCCCTCTTGAAAGGCTAGAACCCTCACGTTTCTGGCGTGGAATCGACGCAAGTCTTGCTGATAAATGATCGACCGGATCAAGGCCATCTCTCTTTCCTCCTCTAAGAGATCGACTGCATCTTGCCGGGCCTGTTCTGCTTCTTCTTCAGAGAAGAGCTCGACTCGGGTGCGTTGTGGAGCAGGTCACTTGGTAGAACAGCTTCGGCTCCATAGACCAAAAAGAAAGGAGTTCGTCTAGTCGACCGATTAGGAGTTGTCCTCAAACCCCAAAGAACTGATGGAAGTTCATCGACCCAAGCGCCTGCTGCGTGTTTGAGATCACGCATCAGTCAGGGTTTCAGTCCTTAGAGAATTAGGCCATTTGCTCTTTCTGATTGTCCATTCGACTGCGGGTGAGCGACCGAAGCATAGTCGACTCGTGTGCCTTGAGAAGCGCAGAAAGCTCTAAACTCATCAGAATCGAAGTTTGACCCGTTGTCAGTGATGATGTTGTGTGGAACTCCATATCTGAATGTCAATTCCCTGATAAAACTGACAGCGGTGCTGTCTTCGAGATTTTTGATAGGTTTAGCTTCAATCCATTTGGTAAACTTGTCGACTGCTACTAGCACATGAGTGAAGCCGCTCCTACCAGTTCTCAGTGGTCCAACCATATCTAATCCCCAAACAGCAAAGGGCCAGACGAGGGGAATGGTCTTCAGGGCTGACGCTGGCTTGTGAGACATGTAAGAGTAAAACTGGCAGCCTTCACATCTGTCGACTATATCTTTCGCTATTTCATTTGCTCGTGGCCAATAGAATCCGGCTCGGTATGCTTTAGCCACGATGGCCCGAGAGGACGCATGGTGACCACAGGTCCCCGAGTGGATGTCGTTGAGGATCATTCGACCTTCTTCTGGCGTTATGCATTTCTGACTGGATCCAGTCACGCTTTCCCTGAACAGTTGTTCTCTTATCACAGTAAAGGCCTTGGATCGACGGACGATCTGTCGAGCCTCTTCTTCGTCCTCTGGGAGTTCCTTCCTAAGGATGTACGCAATGTATGGCACTCTCCAGTCGGGAGTAATGACCAGGACCTCCATGATTAGATCGACCATGGCTGGGACCTCGACTTCAGTCGGATCTGTGGCGCTCTTAGGCTGCGGGGGCTCTTCCTTAAAAGGATCTTCCTGAACTGTCGGTGTGTGAATATGTTCCAAAAACACATTGCTGGGAATGGCTTCTCTCTTGGAACCTATCTTTGCCAAATCATCGGCTGCTTGATTTTTCAGACGGGGTATATGATGGAGCTCTAACCCCTCAAACTTCTTTCCCAACTTCCTCACCGCATTGCAGTAACTAGTCATAGCTGGGCTTCTAACGTCCCATTCTTTCATCACTTGATTGACCACCAAATCTGAGTCGCCGTAAACCATGAGGCGACGGACGCCGAGTGAAATGGCCATACGTAATCCATACAGGAGTGCTTCATATTCTGCTTCGTTATTGGAGGAATCAAAGTGAATCTGGAGGACGTATCTGAGCTTGTCTCCTCGAGGGGATACCAGTACCACCCCAGCACCGGAACCATTCAGCATGTTGGAACCATCAAAGAACATGGTCCAGTGCTCCGAGTGAACTTGAGTCGACAGTTGTTGTTCAATCCACTCGGTGAGGAAATCAGCTATTTCCTGGGACTTAATAGCTTTCTTTGCCTCAAACTTGATATCTAAGGGAAGAAGTTCAATCGCCCATTTTGCCACTCGACCAGTTGCATCTCTATTATTCAGAATCTCTAATAATGGGGCGTCGCTGATGATTGTAATGGAGTGATCAGAGAAGTAATGTGCAACCTTCTTCATGGTCATATAAATCCCATAAACAAGCTTATGATAATGTGGATATCTTTGCTTCGATGGAGTCAAAACTTCAAAGACATAGTATACTGGGCGCTGAACTTTGTAAGCTTTTCCTTCTTCTTCCCGCTCGACCGTAAGTACTGTACTGACGACTTGTCTAGTGGCTGCAATGTAAAGCAGTAAAGACTCTTTGCTAATTGGAGCAGCAAGCACCGGCTGGGTGGAAAGCACGGCTTTAAGCTCTGCGAATGCTGCATCAGCTTCAGGAGTCCACTCGAACTTATCTGACTTCTTCATCAGTCGGTAAAAGGGGCAGTGCCTTTTCACCGAGGCGAGAAATGAATCGACTTAGGGCGGCCAAGCAACCAGTAAGCTTCTAGACCACTTCAAATAATTGGGTGTCATCGGAGCTACCATGTTCACTTCTCTGTTGATGACTTTCAATCGACTCTTACTCTCAACATCAGCGAAAATCATCAGAGTGGAATTCACGTGGGGATAACCATCATCATCCTCTTCCTCCTCCTCAACCTTGTCTGCTTCTTTCTCCTTTTCCTTGGGTTGTTTCTCTCGGAATTGCTGGATTAGGAGTCGACACTGTCGAGTGGTATGCTTCGGGTAAATGAAATTACCCTCTTCATCTTTTTTGGTGTGAATGTGGCATGGTAAATCCAGCACATCATTTCCATCTTGATCTTTTACTTTCTTGGGGTTCCACGACCCTTTGGGCTTCCCCTTGAACTTTCCTTGAGTCACGACGAAGGCTTCACCAGGAGCCACCTCTTCACCGATTGCCTTACTCTTCTGTACGGCGGACCGTCGAAGATGTTCTTCGACTGGTTTCACTTTTGGGTCGACTCGTAAACGATGCTCAGCCAGTCCCCTAGGAACACCTGGCATGTCTGAAGGTTTCCATGCACAAATGTCCCAGTTCTCACAGAAGAACTGGATGAGCGCTTCTTCCTATTTAGAGTCGAGAGTTGTTGAAATGTGAGTCGGAGTAGCATTGGGATCCGTCGGGTGAATGTGAATCGACTTTGTTTCGCTAGACGACCAGAATGCTGAATCTATGGCAGGCTTCTTGGCTCGCAACAAATCACTCGAATCTGCATTTTTTTTTATATTCTCGCAATTCTACTACGGCCATCTGAGCATCGGCGATCTTTGAGCCCTTCTGGAAGCACTCTTCCGCCTTCTTCCGACTACCAATGATAGTGATCACCCCTTTGGGACCAGGCATCTTCAATTTGAGGTACATGTAACATGGTCGAGCCATAAAACGTGCATAAGCTGGCCTGCCTAGAATAGCATGATAGGCACTCTGGAAATCCACAACTTCAAGTGTCAACTTTTCTTTGCGGTAATTCTTGGAATCGCCGAAAACCACGTCGAGAGCAATCTGGCCGAGTGATGCAGCCTTCTTGCCGGGAATGACCCCATGGAAACTCATATTGCTTTCACTGAGTCTGGACATCGGAATGCCCATTCCTTTCAACGTCTCTGCATACAGTATATTCAGGCCACTGCCACCATCCATCAGAACCTTAGTCAGTCGGGTACCTTCGACTACTGGGTCGACCACCAATGCTTGCCTTCCAGGGGTGGCTATGTGCGCTGGGTGATCGGACTGGTCGAATGTAATGGCAGTCTGGGACCACTTCAAATAACTGGGTGTCATCGGAGCGACCATGTTCACTTCTCTGTTGATGACTTTCAATCGACTCTTACTCTCAACATCAGCAAAAATCATCATAGTGGAATTCACGTGGGGATAACCATCATCATCCTCTTCCTCGTCCTCAACCTTGTCTGCTTATTTCTCCTTTTCCTTGGGTTGTTTCTCTCGGAATTGCTGGATTAGGAGTCGACACTGTCGAGTGGTATGCTTCGGGTAAATGAAATTACCCTCTTCATATTTTTTGGTGTGAATGTGGCATGGTAAATCCAGCACATCATTTCCATCTTGATCTTTTACTTTCTTGGGGTTCCACGGCTCTTTGGGCTTCCCCTTGAACTTTCCTTGAGTCACGGCTAAGGCTTCACCAGGACGACTGAAGGGAACATCGGTTCAATCGACGGTGCAGGGCACTCACTCGACAATGGTACAACGAAAGTTACAAAGGCCCCGCCTGCGTCTTCAGATTGTCGGGCGGTTGGTGTGGTCGTCGGTCTTCTTCTTCACCGTTGGCGTACTTGGTGGCAATTTCCATCATCCGAGTCAGAGTCATATCTCCTGTCCGACCGAATTTCAGATTCAACTCCCGATATTTGACGCCTTCTTTAAAGGCACAAATTGCCTGATGATCAGACACATTCTCCACCGTGTGGTGCATGTGATCCATCTCTGGATATAATCTCTCAAAGTTTCATTCGGTTTCTGAATGCAACACTGTAATTCTATCAACCCTGTTGGCCGCTTGCAAGTACCTTCAAATGTCCTATCAAATACTCGAGCAAGATCTTCCCAAGTATAAATACTACTAGGTGCTAACTGATTCAGCCATGCTCTGGCCGAGCCCTCCAGCATCAGAGGAAGGTGTTTCATGGCCACTTCATCGTTGCCGCCACCAATCTGAATAGCCACTCGGTAGTCTTCAAGCCAAGTGTCAGGATTGGACTCACCAGTGAACTTACTAACTCCAGTCACCAACCTGAAGTTGGGGGGAATCAGTGCAGCCCTGATGGCTCTGCTGAAGCACTACGGACCTGAGACATGCACTCTGCTGCTGGTTGGTAGATCTCTGTCATGACCTTCTCGGTGAGCTCTGTTTCTGTTGACCAAGCCTTGAACGAGAATAGATCTCGCGTCAAAGCCCGGTTCCCTGGGGTCGACTGGAATCCTTCGCCCACCACTGTGAGGACGTCTGTCATCCTGTACCAAGGCACGTACGATCCACTCCTTGGGGGAGGCGTGGGCACTCGACGACGATCGTCGTGATCGAGTCGGTGATCATACTGCTCGCGGCTTCTGTATAGATCTCGTCGATCTCTGATACGTCTCCAACGTATCTATAATTTTTGATTGATCCATGCTATATTATCTACTGTTTTGGACTATATTTTCCACTTTTATATTATTTTTGGGACTAACCTATTAACCGGAGGCCCAGCCCAGAATTGCTGTTTTTTGCCTATTTCAGTGTTTTGGATAAATGGAATATCAAACGGAGTCCAAACGGAATAAAATCTTCGGGAACGTGATTTTCTCACCAAACGTGATCCAGGAGACTTGGACCCTGCTCCAAGGAACAAAAGAGGCGGTCACGAGGGTGGGGGCGCGCCCCCTGCCTCGTGGGCCCCTCGTTGCTCCTCTGGCGTACTTCTTCCTCCTATATATACACACGTACCCCCAAACGATCAGAAGAGGAGCCAAAAACCAAATTCCACCGCCGCAACTTTCTGTATCCACGAGATCCCATCTTAGGGCCTGTTCCGGAGCTCCGCCGGAAGAGGGCCGTCATCACAGAGGGCTTCTACATCATCCTAGGCCCTCCGATGAAGTGTGAGTAGTTTACCTCAGACCTTCGGGTCCATAGTTAGTAGCTAGATGGCTTCTTCTCTCTCTTTGAATCTCAATACAAAGTTCTCCCCCTCTCTTGTGGAGATCTATTCGATGTAATCCTCTTTTTGCGGTGTGTTTGTTGAGATCGATGAATTGTGGGTTTATGATCAAGTCTATCTATGAATAATATTTGAATCTTCTATGAACTCTTTTATGTATGATTGGTTATCTTTGCAAGTCTCTTTGAATTATCCATTTGGTTCGGCCAACTAGATTGGTAGTTCTTGCCATGGGAGAAGTGCTTAGCTTTGGGTTCGATCTTGCGGTGTCCTTACCCGGTGACAGAAGGGGCAGCAAGGCACGTATTGTATCGTTGCCATCGAGGATAACAAGATGGGGTTTATTTCATATTGCATGAATTTATCTCTCTACATCATGTCATCTTGCTTAAGGCGTTACTCTGTCTTTAACTTAATACTCTAGATGCATGCTGGATAGCGGTCGATGAGTGGAGTAATAGTAGTAGATGCAGAATTGTTTCGATCTACTTGTCACGGACGTGATGCCTATATACATGATCATGCCTAGATATTCTCATAACTATGCTCAATTCTGTCAATTGCTCAACAGTAATTTGTTCACCCACTGTAGAATACTTATGCTCTTGAGAGAAGCCACTAGTGAAACCTATGGCCCCCGGGTCTATTCTCATCATATCAATCTCCATCACTTTAATCTTGCTTTGCTTTTTTACTTTTTACTTTGCATCTTTATACCAAAAATACCAAAAATATTATATCTATCAGATCTCACTCTCGTAAGTGACCGTGAAGGGATTGACAACCTCTAATCGCGTTGGTTGCGAGTAGCTATCGTTTTGTGCAGGTACGAGGGACTTGAGCGTGACCTCCTACTGGATTGATACCTTGGTTCTCAAAAACTGAGGGAAATACTTATGCTACTCTGTTGCATCATCCCTTCCTCTTCGGGGAAAACCAACGCAAGCTCAAGACGTAGCAAGAAGGATTTCTGGCGCCGTTGCCGGGGAGTCTACGCAAAAAGTCAACATACCAATTTTCAAGTTTTGGGTGAATTCTTTTGATGGATCATGGAACAAGGAGTGGGAAGAGCCTAAGCTTGGGGATGCCCATGTCACCCCCAAGATAATCCGAGAACACCAAGAAGTCAAAGCTTGGGGATGCCCCGGAAGGCATCCCCTCTTTCGTACACTTCCATCGGTAATTTACTTGGAGCTATATTTTTATTCACCAACATGATATGTGTTTTGCTTGGAGCGTCTTGTATTATTTGTGTCTTTGTGTCGTAGTATGCCACAATCATCCTTGCTGTACACACCTTTTGAGAGAGCCATACAAGAATTAAAATTTGATAGAATACTCTATGTGCTTCACTTATATCTTTTGAGCTAGATAGTTTTGCTCTATGTGCTTCACTTATATCTTTTGAGATAGATAATTTTACTCTATGTGCTTCACTTATATCTTTTGAGCGTTATAATTTTGCTCTATGTGCTTCACTTAGATCTTTTAGAGCACGGTGGTGGATTTGTTTTAAAGAAACTATTGATCTCTCATGCTTCACTTAAATTATTTTGAGAGTCTCTTAATAGCATGGTAATTTGCTCAATAATAATATGCTTGGCATTCAAGATTTGTGAAACTTTCTTTTGAGTGTGTTGAATACTAAGAAAATATTGAAGCATGATAATTGTTTTGAGATATGGAGGTGATAATATTAAAGTCATTCTAGTTGAGTAGTTGTGAATTTAAAGAATACTTGTGTTAAAGTTTGTGATTCCCGTAGCATGCACGTATGGTGAACCGTTATGTGACGAAGTCAGAGCATGATTTATTTATTGATTGTTTTCCTTATGAGTGGCGGTCGGGGACGAGCGATGGTCTTTTCCTACCAATCTATCCCCCTAGGAGCATGCGCGTAATACTTTGCTTTGATAACTTCTAGATTTTTGCAATAAGTATATGAGTTCTTTATGACTAATGTTGAGTCCATGGATTATACGCACTCTCACCCTTCCACCTTTGCTAGCCTTTCTAATACCACGCACTTTTCGCCGGTATCATACACCTACCATATAACTTCCTCAAAACAGCCACCATACCTACCTATTATCGCATTTCCATAGCCATTCCGAGATATATTGCCATGAAACTTTCCACCATCTAGTTCATCATGACACATTCATCATTGTCATATTGCTTAGCATGATCATGTAGTTGACATAGTATTTGTGGCAAAGCCACCGTTCATAATTTCTTCATACTTGTCACTCTTAATTCATTGCATATCCCGGTACACCACCGGAGGCATCCATATAGAGTCATACTTTGTTTTAGAATCGAGTTGTAAATAAATAAAAGTGTGATAATCATCATTCAATAGAGCATTGTCCCCAAAAAAGGGAGAAAGGCCAAAGAAAAAAAGAAGGCCCAAAAAAAGAAAATAAATAAAAAGGGGCAATGCTACTATCCTTTTTCCACACTAATGCTTCAAAGTAGCACCATGATATAGCGAGTCTCATATATTGTGCTTCAAAGTAGCACCATGTTCTTCATATAGAGAGTCTCATATGTTGTCACTTTCATATATTAGTGGGAATTTTACATTATAGAACTTGGCTTGTATATTCCAATGAAGGGCTTCCTCAAAATTGCCCTAGGTCTTCGTGAGCAAGCAAGTTGGATGCACACCCACTAGTTTCTTTTGTTGAGCTTTCATACATTTATAGCTCTAGTGCATCCGTTGCATGGAAATCCCTACTCACTCACATTGATATCTATTGATGGGCATCTCCATAGCCCGTTGATACGCCTAGTTGATGTGAGACTATCTTCCCCTCCTTTTTGTCTTCTCCACAACCACCATTCTATTCCACCTATAGTGCTATATCCATGGCTCACGCTCATGTATTGCGTGAAGATTGAAAAAGTTTTGAAGAAGTTAGAGTATGAAACAATTTCTTGGCTTGTCATCGGGGTTGTGCATGATTTGAATACTTTGTGTGGTGAAGATGGAGCATAGCCAGACTATATGATTTTGTAGGGATAACTTCCTTTGGCCATGTTATTTTGAGAAGACATAATTGCTTTGTTAGTATGCTTGAAGTATTATTATTTTTTATGTCAATATAAACTTTTGTCTTGAATCTTTCTAATATGAATATTCATACCACAATTAAGAAGATTTGCATTGAAATTATGCCAAGTAGCACTCCGCATCAAAAATTCTCTTTTTATCATTTACCTACTCGAGGACGAGCAGGAATTAAGCTTGGGGATGCCTGATACGTCTCCAACGTATCTATAATTTTTGATTGCTCCATGCTATATTATCTACTGTTTCGGACTATATTAGGCTTTATTTTCCACTTTTATATTATTTTTGGGACTAACCTATTAACCGGAGGCCCAGCCCAGAATTGCTGTTTTTTGCCTATTTCAGTGTTTCGGATAAACAGAATATCAAACAGAGTCCAAACGGAATAAAATCTTTGGGAACGTGATTTTCTCACTGTCGGTGTCAAAACCGGCGGATCTCGGGTAGGGGTTCCCGAACTGTGCGTCTAGGCCGGATGGTAACAGGAGGTAGGGGACACGAAGTTTTACCCTGGTTCGGGCCCTCTCGATGGAGGTAAAACCCTACGTCCTGCTTGATTAATATTGATGATATGGGTAGTACAAGAGTAGATCTACCACGAGATCAGAGAGGCTAAACCCTAGAAGCTAGCCTATGGTATGATTGTTGTTGTCTATGTTGTCCTACGGACTAAAACCCTCTGGTTTATATAGACACCAGAGAGGGTTAGGGTTACACAAAGTCGGTTACAATGGTAGGAGATCTGCATATCCGTATCGCCAAGCTTGCCTTCCACGGCAAGGAAAGTCCCTTCCGGACACGGGACGAAGTCTTCAATCTTGTATCTTCATAGTCCAGGAGTCCGGTTGAAGGTATAGTCCGGCTATCCGAACACCCCCTAATCCAGGACTCCCTCAGTAGCCCCTGAACCAGGCTTCAATGACAATGAGTCCGGCGCGCAGATTGTCTTCGGCATTGCAAGGCGGGTTCTGCTCCAAATTCCGTGTACCTGTTGAATAAAGTCCGGCTTCTTGTAAATGTTGCGCTCCTCGGCTTCTACGCCCAATAATGGTCGTCTCCCACGTGTCAAACGAATATGAAAAGTCTGAGTGTTTTTACATTCACACCCCTAGCCGCGTAAATGAGCTGCCCTATTTAAGGGGACGAGGATTTAGATCCAAACCACATCTTTCCCCCTTCAGGAGTGTTCATCAGAGCGCATCCGACAAAGGTCCATTCCACCATGGCCAGCCATCGCAACTCCTCCTCTCGCCCTTCCTGCCCTCAGCCTGGGTACTGGGAGAGATGCTTCGTCCCGCATAGCGAGCTAGTGAAGCTCCAGACCAAGGGATTTCTCCCCCCGGCCTACATGATCCCGGTCGGGGCCAGTCTTGCCATCTATAACGGCGGAAAGCAAGCGGAGAGTGCCCCCAATCCCTCCAAAGGAGAGCGGGTATGCCTTGTCACTTATTTAATAAGGGGGCTCGGATTTCCAATCCATCCATTTCTCCGGGGGCTGCTGGAATTCTACGGCCTCCAGCTACACAATCTCACGCCTGCCTCCGTATTGCATATCGCAGGCTTCGTAGCCCTCTGCGAGCTGTATTTGGGCGTCGAGGCTCATTTCGGGCTATGGAAAAGGTTATTATGCCTTGTGCCCTACTCTAAGGAGGGGTCAATGTATCAAGTGGGCGAAGCCGAAGTGTGGCGCATCGCCGGGACCGGATATCTGTCCGGAACCCCAAAGAAGGCGTCCGAAGACTGGCCCTCAGAATGGTTTTATATAGAAGACGTCCCGCTGCCGGATCCTGTCCGGATCGGCCTCCCTAAATTCGACAGTGCTCCCTTAAAGAAGCGCCTAAGCTGGCGTCCACGGAGCCCTCAGAGGGAAAGTGACAGGGACATCATTTACCTGATGGGCCGAATAAGATTGTTAGCCCATTCCGGACTAACCATGATCGGGGTTATGGCCGAATGCATCATGCGGGGGGTGCAGCTGCTTCAGTATAGAAGCCACCCCATGTGGGACTTCAACGGGGAGGACGACGCCACCCGCTACGGCCGTAAGGGGCCGGATTCAGCTGCCGCTCTACTAAAGATCTTGTCCACTTTGTATAAGGGAGAAGAGGAGCAATTTCTCCGCGTCAACCCACAGGGCGGATTCTCTATGCACAATCCCCCAAGCTGGGTAAGTGGCCGCATTTACTTGCCCATCCGTTTTGTATTCCAATTGTTAAATATTCAGTCTGACGACTTCAACGCAGGAACTGCGCCGGGCTGTTAAGGAAATAAGCAGCCCTCCTCCACAACCCGAGGACCTAGGACGGTCCCTCGACCCGGCCTCTCAAGAGGATCCGGACATATCTGTGGAGCTGATTGATGGAGTGTTCCATCAATTGAGTAAGGACAACACCTTGGAGGCCATTACGGCAGATTACCCAGGGCTAATCCCAGCCTCCCAGGTAACTGAGATCGAAGTCCCAGTACCCCGAATAGGTGTCCATCCTCTCGTGTTTTCAGTTTCCTGACTACAACCGAGTTTTGCAGGGGAGGTTTTTGAGGCGGGAGGCCGAACCTGCGGCGACAAGCCAACGAGGGGCCGCAGGGCCCCGTGGGCAGAAAAGAAGTGCAGTCCGGACCGAGGCGTCAGCGCAAAGGTATGGCGCGCCCCCCTATCCCAGGTGTTACACCTTCGAGGCACATTGACACTTGTGCTCTCTTCAGGACAAAGAGACCTCGCCGGACTATATCCAGAGAGGCTGCCAATCGCACCTCCACCAGCCAGGCTCCAAAGCCTGGTTCGGAGGCGGAGGCGAACGCAAGGCGCACGCCAGACGCTCCTCCGACGGAGGATATGGACGGGTTGTCTGCCACCAACTCTAAGGTGGAGAGTGCCATGAACCACAGGCGTCGCCGGACAATTCTACGCGACGCTTGTTTCTCCCAAGGGGCGTTAGATGCCTTCAATTCAGGAGATGCGTACCTCCGTGCCGCTCAAAATGGACTAGCCAGAGCCACGGAGCAATATGTAAAAGACATACGGGTAAGAAAATTTTGGTAATTATATATATACCAGGAGCCCCCGAGACTTGAAACAGTTAGAATAACTGATTTAAGGATCATTTGTTATGCAGGTTCTTACAGAAAAGAATTCCCTACTGTCCAAGGAGCTAGAAGAGTGCAAATACCAACTTGAGGCCGCACTGGCCGCGGCAGGGGAGCCCAAGGAGACCCCCTCTGGTAATGTACACTTTGAAAGATAAGTATTTTGCGAAGTATGACATTGGTGCGAATCTGACAAATGAAATTGCAGATGACGCCGGATTGAATCCGGAAAGGCAACACCTCCTACTCCAGCTAAAGGCTGGTGAGAAGGTGCTGACAAACGTGAGGCGGGAGAAGAACGATCTCCAAGATGCCAACACCAAGCTGGGCGTCGAGCTGAAAGATGTTCGTGCCCAGCTGTCAGACTCCATTAAGGAGAATCAACGGCTTCGGCGCGACATATTTAGTAAGTGCTTGAACGAACCTTTGAAAGAAAGTTCGGCGGGGAAGTCGACTAACAGAGTAATGTCTGTAGGTGTGCTAACAGGTCATCCTGCAGAGGAGATGCCCGGTTCTACGGGTGACCTTCTTCCCGAGCTCTCGCAACTGCTCGATCGAGTTCGGCAGGCGATGCAAGGCGTCGCCCAGGCCCTGTGGCCATCCATCTCCATGCCCGAAGGTCTTGGAGAGCTTGCGGAGAAGCTAAGGGGAGCACGGCAGCGCTTCCGATTGTGGAAGATATCGGCATGCCGTCAAGGCGCTAGGGAGGCCTGGGCCATGGTGAAGACGCGGTACACAAAGGCTGACCCCAACCACATGGCTGAGGTCGGTCCTGTGGGGCCCGATGGGAAGGAGATCCCTGTAAGCTTAGTGTATGGCCAAGTAGAATTGGCCGCAAAGTATTCCCAGCAGGACTGTAAATTAGACAGCCTGTTAGATGGTATTGAAGAGGAATACAATCAGTCAAAATGACTATGTAATGTAATTGACATTTATAATGGCTTCTAGCCGAATTGTAGATCATTTGTCAAGGCCGACCTTTTCGCTTCAGCCTCGGGACCTGACGGTCCGGAGTGTGTCCGAATTCCCATGCGGTTATATAAGAACCGAGGAATGCATGGAGACCAGGCGTAGGGGTCATTAGTGCGTGAACAGACAAGTGCCCGACTAGTTATGTTATATTACATGGTTAGTAAGAAACATCTTCCAGGGAGAATAGTTCCGTTAGGGGTTCCTTTCCCTAGGAGGCATGCCCTAAAGTGCATGCCCATTCTGTGAAAAAGACGCGGAAAAAAGCATCTGGGGGCGCATAAATAAATAGAGAAATGAAAAGATCGTCTTTTAGGTCACCGACCGAATATTCCCTTAAGAACGCTAGCTTTCGGCTTCACCCAGTCTGAGGTACACATCCGGCTAATCCAGCAGTAACAATCGCAGAGGTGCTCCCTTTACCGCCTAGCCGAACAATCGGGAATGTAGGGGTAAGCACAGGAGCCAGGCAACCCAGCTTGGCCAAAACTTAAGTCATATCGATGCATATAATGGTGAAATAAAAGGTACATGCGGAAGTGTAACACATGTGTTGGGCATGAGGCCCGTATAAATAAGCTTCTGTTAAAAGAAGCCCCCAGGTTTAATGAGTGCGAATAGCACGTCATGTGATGAGCCTTTAAAGGCTATAAGAGAAAGGAAGGGGAGAAGGAGAGAAATGTAAGACAGACAGTATATATAGAAAATGGACAGGGGAAGGAGACAAACACAGAGTCCAGCGCTAGGCATAGAATCTTCGGAGACGGGCTGCGTTCCATGGGTTCGGCTCGAGTCGGCTATCCGATGCATCTCGCAGGCGGTACGCTCCACCAGTCAGGACTTGGTCAATTATGAAGGGACCTTCCCACTTGGGCTTGAGTTTGTCCTTTTTCTTGTCCGGCAGGCGTAGAACTAATTCGCCAACGTTGTAATTTTTGGCTCGTACTTCTCTGCTTTGGTATCTTCGAGCCTGCTGTTGATAGAATGCGGAACGGGCTTTTGCCACGTCACGCTCCTCCTCCAATGCGTCCAGACTGTCCTGCCGATCGAGCTCGGTTTCTCTTTCTTCGTACATGCGCACTCGAGGTGAGTCATGAATTATGTCGCAAGGCAAAACTGCCTCTGCGCCGTACACCATAAAGAATGGTGTCTATCCGGTGGTGCGATTCGGCGTGGTCCGCAGCCCCCAGAGTACGGAGTCGAGCTCCTCTACCCAGTGCGTGTTAGATTCCTTGAGGGACCGCACTAACCTGGGTTTGATGCCGCTCATGATAAGACCATTTGCACGTTCGACCTGGCCGTTAGTTTGTGGGTGATAGACGGAAGCATAATCGAGCTTGATGCCCATGTTTTTGCACCAAAGTTTTACCTCGTCGGCCGTAAAGTTCGTGCCGTTATCAGTGATGATGCTGTGGGGGACGCCGTAACGGTGTACAACCCCAGATATAAAGTCTATCACTGGTCCAGATTCGGCCGTCTTAACAGGCTTGGCTTCTATCCATTTGGTGAACTTATCCACCATGACCAGTAAGTATTTGTTCTTGTGGGTTCCGCCTTTAAGGGGTCCAACCATGTCAAGCCCCCAGACCGTGAAGGGCCAAGTGATGGGGATAGTTTGGAGGGCAGTGGGTGGCATATGGCTTTGGTTTGCAAAGAGTTGGCAACCGGTGCATTTTTGGACTAAGTCCTGGGCGTCTGCCCGGGCCGTCGGCCAATAAAAGCCTGTACGGAAGGCCTTGCTTACAAGGGACCGAGCTGCAGCGTGATGACCATCGAGTCCGCCATGAATTTCAGCCAGGAGGTTCCGCCCTTCCTCTTCGGAGATGCACCTTTGAAGGACTCCGGTGGTGCTTTTCTTATAAAGCTCTCCTTCATGGACTTTGTAGGCTTTGGATCGCCGCACTATGCAGCGTGCCTCATTTTGGTCCTCGGGGAGTTCCTGCCTAGTAAGGTAGGCGAGGAATGGTTCTGTCCACGGGGCGACGACGGCCATTATTACGTGGGATGAGGGTGTTATTTCATTGGCAGAGCTGCCGATTGTTTCAGAATGTTCGGTGTTGGGCAGTGCGGTTGGGTCCGGGCTGTTGTTGTGCGGCTCCCCTTCCCATACTACAGATGGCTTGAACAGCCTTTCCAAGAAGATGTTGGGGGCACTACGTCGCGCTTTGTGCCGATGCGTGCCAGGAGTCCGTGTACATAATCTGGAGTACCTATTGAACTGTGCCTCCTGTGGGGGACGTCAAAACGACGCCAGCCCTCAGTCCAGCCAACATCTTGGAGCCGTCGAAATGCATGATCCAATTTGAATATGTGCCGTACTCTTTAGGGAGTTCGGCCTCCATCCATTCTGCGACGAAGTCGGCCAAGACTTGCGACTTGATGGCTCGCCGTGGCTTATAAGTTATGTCGAACGGGAGGAGCTCGATGGCCCATTTTATAATGTCGTTAAGTGGTACTTCCGAGGCTACTGTGATTGAACACTCTTGCAAGTAGTGTCGTAGCTTCCGGGATGCCATGAATACCGCGTACGCAATCTTTTGACAATGCGGGTACCGTGATTTGCACGGAGTGAGGACAGTGGACACATGATAGACTGGCTTTTAACGGGGGATTTGTGCCCGTCCGTTTCTCGTTCGACGACGAGTACTGCGCTTACAACCTGATGTGTTGCTGCAATGTATAATAGCATTGGTTCGCCAATGTTTGGCGCGGCCAGGACGGGGTTTGTTGCTAATATGGCTTTTATTTCGTCGAGTCCAGCCGTGGCTGTATCCGTCCATTCGAAGTGTTCGGTAAAGGGGTAGGGTCTTTTCTCCCAAGCGGGAGATAAAGCGGCTTAGAGCCGCCACGCATTCAGTCAACTTTTGTATTTGTTTGAGGTCCTTTGGGATATCCAGTTGCGACAAAGCTCGGATCTTGGCTGGGTTTGCTTCAATTCCTCTACCGGATACGATGAAGCCCAAGACCTTTCCGGCTGGAACGCCGAGAACGCATTTTTCTGGGTTGAGCTTGATGTCGTATGTTCGGAGGTTATCAAATGTGAGCCTCAAGTCGTCTACTAGAGATTCGACATGTCTTGTTTTGACAACCACATCATCTACATATGCCTCCACTGTTTTGCCGATCTGGTTTGCCAGACATGTCTGAATCATGCGCTGATATGTTGCGCCAGCGTGTTTGAGCCCGAAGGGCATTGTGTTGAAGCAGAATGGGCCGTATGGTGTGATGATGCCGTTGCGGCTTGGTTTGATTCTGCCATCTTGATTTGATGATAGCCGGAATATGCGTCGAGGAAACACGACGAGTCGTGTCCTGCGGTAGCGTCGATAATTTGATCGATGCAGGGGAGGGGGAAGGGATCCTTTGGGCAAGCCTTGTTAAGGTCTTTAAAATCAACACACAGGCGCCAGGATTTGTCCTTCTTTGGTACCATCATCAGGTTTGCTAGCCAGTCCGGATGTTTTATATCTCTGATGAATCCGGCCTCCAATAGCTTTGTTAGCTCCTCTCCCATGGCCTGTCTCTTAGGTTTGGAAAAACGCCGAAGAGCCTGCTTGACAGGTTTGAATCCTGTTTGGATATTTAAGCTGTGCTCGGCTAGCCTGCGTGGGATTCCTGGCATGTCTGAAGGGTGCCAGGCGAAAATGTCCCAGTTCTCTCGTAGGAACTCTCGCAGTGCAGCGTCTACATCAGGGTTTAACTGTGCCCCGATGGAAGCTATTTTATTGGGGTCCGTTGGATGGACTTGGAATTTGACTATTTCGTCCTCCGGTTTAAAGGAGGTGGACTTGGATCTTTTGTCGAGTACCACATCGTCCCTATTCACCGTAGAGCGCAGCGCAGTCAGTTCCTCAGCCGCCAGGGCTTCGGATAGTGCCTCAAGGGCCAGTGCGGCTGTCTTGTTTTCGGCATGGAGTGCTATGTCCAGATCACTAGCGAGAGTGATGATCACGTTGGGCCCGGGCATCTTGAGCTTCATGTACCCGTAATGGGGTATTGCTTGGAAGATTGTAAACGCTTCCCGCCCTAGCAGAGCGTGATAACCGCTGCTGAACGGAGCCACATGGAACGTGACCTCTTCGGACCTGTAATTATCCGGCATGCCGAACACCACATCTAGTGTGATTTTTCCTGTACAGTGCGCTTCCCGACTGGGGATTATTCCTCTAAAGGTTGTGCTACTTCGCTCAATGTGGTTCCAGTCTATTTCCATTTTTTGAAGAGTTTCCTCATAAATGAGGTTCAATCCGCTGCCGCCGTCCATGAGTACCTTGGTAAGATGAAACCCGTCCACTATTGGACTGAGGACCAATGCGGCTGGTGCTCGGGCTGTTCGGAATTTAGGTTCATCACTGGCGTTAAAGGTAATAGCCGTGTCACTCCATGGGTTTATTGTTGCTACTTGGTAGACTTCAGCAAGGCTGCGGAGTGTCCTTTTCGCATATTATTTGATGTGAAAGTCTCGAAGACTGTTAATACCGTATTGGTGTCTCTGGGGTGGCTATCTGTGGCCTCCGGAATTAGGAGATTTTCCCCAATTTTGGCCACCTGCCGGAGTATCCAACATGCTCTAAGGCTGTGAGTTGGTGTGTCATCCTCTGTACTGTGAATTTTACAGGGTCCATTAAGCCATCCTTCCAATACGGTTCCATGCCCTGTAGAGGGTTTTTGCTTTTTGGTGTTTGACCCAGGTGTCTGGCGATGATGCACCTGTTTATTTCGGACTGGGTTTGTATTCAGGGCCGGATCGTCCCAAAATTTTATTTCGATTTTCCAGGCGCTTTCCATCGCACAGTACTTTCGTGCGATGGACGCCAAGTCAGCGAAGCGTGTAATATCACGGCAACTTATGGCGTTGAGGATTCCCTTGTCCGTGCAGTTATTGCAAAAGATTGAGATTGTGTCTTCCTCGCAGCAGTCCTTTATCCTGTTCTTAACCAGGAGGTGGCCCAGTAATGATGTACTGTTTCTTCGGGCTCTTGCCTAATTTGGGATAGATCGCCAATGTTCGGGTGGGTGGGTGGGATTAGATCCGAAACCTCACCCCATCTGAGGCTCAAAGGCCAAGGAATTTTCGAACTTGAAAATTTGGATTCCTGGATGTTGTCCAATGAATCCAGTCCGTTGCCTGACTCTAAGTTCAGGTTTTGAGTAATATCCTCCCCTCCGCGGGTATCCGGCTTGGAGGGATCGGGAATCCGGACGTAGCTAGTCCTTAAGATAGATGAAGGGTCGCCGCACTGTCCCTCTACCACGGCAACGTGATGGGTGACTTGGGGAGAGTTAATCTCTTTCAGATCAGGTTTAGGCCCAATCTGGTCGTAATCCGTAGCGACTCCCAGGGCGGCAATGCGATCCAAGAGCTCGTTTATGGAGGAGAGCTCCATTGGATCCAACTGCTCGACGAGTTCCGAGCTGACATGAAGATTGTTTTCGATGGCTCGAGAGGTCATCGTCGGCGCAGAAGCCGAACAGGCGGTCATAAGAAAACCACCTAGCCGGAGGGTTTGGCCGACAGCCAAAGCTCCCTTAGCAACGGTGCCGTCTTTAAAGACGGGGCGAGGCATCCTTCCTGATGGTGATGACACAGAGGAACTCTCAATGAAAGCACCAATGTCGGTGTCAAAACCGGTGGATCTCGGGTAGGGGGTCCCGAACTGTGCGTCTAGTCTGGATGGTAACAGGAGGCAGGGGACACGAAGTTTTACCCAGGTTCGGGCCCTCTCGATGGAGGTAAAACCCTACGTCCTGCTTGATTAATATTGATGATATGGGTAGTACAAGAGTAGATCTACCACGAGATCAGAGAGGCTAAACACTAGAAGCTAGCCTATGGTATGATTGTTGTTGTCTATGTTGTCCTACGGACTAAAACCCTCCGGTTTATATAGACACCGGAGAGGGTTAGGGTTACACAAAGTCGGTTACAATGGTAGGAGATCTGCATATCCGTATCGCCAAGCTTTCCTTCCACGCCAAGGAAAGTCCCTTCCGGACATGGGACGAAGTCTTCAATCTTGTATCTTCATAGTCCAGGAGTCCGGCTGAAGGTATAGTCCGGCTATCCGAACACCCCCTAATCCAGGACTCCCTCACTCACCGAACGTGATCCAGGAGACTTGGACCCTGCTCCAAGGAACAAAAGAGGCGGTCACGAGGGTGGGCCCCCCCCCTAGGGCGCTCCCCCTGCCTCGTGGGCCCCTCGTTGCTCCTCTGGCGTACTTCTTCCTCCTATATATACACACGTACCCCCAAACGATCAGAAGAGGAGCCAAAAACCTAATTCCACCGCCGCAACTTTCTGTATCCACGAGATCCCATCTTAGGGCCTGTTCCGGAGCTCCGCCGGAAGAGGGCCGTCATCACAGAGGGCTTCTACATCATCATAGCCCCTCCGATGAAGTGTGAGTAGTTTACCTCAGACCTTTGGGTCCATAGTTAGTAGCTAGATGGCTTCTTCTCTCTCTTTGAATCTCAATACAAAGTTCTCCCCCTCTCTTGTGGAGATCTATTCGATGCAATCCTCTTTTTGCGGTGTGTTTTTTGAGACCGATGAATTGTGGGTTTATGATCAAGTCTATCTATGAATAATATTTGAATCTTCTCTGAATTCTTTTATGTATGATTGGTTATCTTTGCAAGTCTCTTTGAATTATCCGTTTGGTTTGGCCAACTAGATTGGTAGTTCTTGCCATGGGAGAAGTGCTTAGCTTTGGGTTCGATCTTGCGGTGTCCTTACCCGGTGACAGAAGGGGCAGCAAGGCACGTATTGTATCGTTGCCATCGAGGATAACAAGATGGGGTTTATTTCATATTGCATGAATTTATCTCTCTACATCATGTCATCTTGCTTAAGGCGTTACTCTGTCTTTAACTTAATACTCTAGATGCATGCTGGATAGCGGTCGATGAGTGGAGTAATAGTAGTAGATGCAGAATTGTTTTGATCTACTTGTCACGGACGTGATGCCTATATACATGATCATGCCTAGATATTCTCATAACTATGCTCAATTCTGTCAATTGCTCAACAGTAATTTGTTCACCCACTGTAGAATACTTATGCTCTTGAGAGAAGCCACTAGTGAAACCTATGGCCCCCGGGTCTATTCTCATCATATCAATCTCCATCACTTTAATCTTGCTTTGCTTTTTTACTTTGCTTTTACTTTTTGCTTTGCATCTTTATACCAAAAATACCAAAAATATTATATCTATCAGATCTCACTCTCGTAAGTGACCGTGAAGGGATTGACAACCCCTAATCGTGTTGGTTGTGAGTAGCTATCGCTTTGTGCAGGTACGGGGGACTTGAGTGTGGCCTCCTACTGGATTGATACCTTGGTTCTCAAAAACTGAGGGAAATACTTACGCTACTCTGCTGCATCATCCCTTCCTCTTCGGGGAAAACCAACGCAAGCTCAAGACGTAGCAATCTCCACGTCCCTCACGCCTCGGGGGCGACCTTGGGCTGTGAGCCGACTAGACTGTGTTTGTAACCATGGATCTGCTGTGAATCCTATTCCGTGATTGAGATACTACTGTGTTCTGCTCACCCGCGGCTCGGAGCAAGGCCCAGATCTGCACCAAACCTTGACCAGCTTCTGACTGAGAAGGTTGAATTGACTCCGCTATTCGGGCTGCAACTGCGAGATTCTGGATTGGAGTTCGGTATACCTGAGTTGGAGGTGGAAAAAGTTAACGTCGACTGGATTCAGGAGCCCGCTGCCGAGCACGCTCGTCGAGTGCGCGCTGGAGGTTCTCCAGTCGAGTGCGCTCAGCCAAGTTGGCCAGGCGCGCTTCCTCCAAGGCCTGGGCCTCAGGGGTTTCCCCAACGATAGGAGTATGAAGTGCATCCATGTTCCGGCGGCAAAGTTCTTCTCTCCGCTGCAAAGAGAGGGGTTCGGGGCAGTACTCTTCATGAACAAGCGACGGATCACCGCCCCCATCGCCTCCGTCTTCACAGGTGAAGCTAGGAGGACTGCGTGGTCCATTGACCATCAAAACTTCCACCGCTGGGTCGCTGCTGTCGCATTCAGATGCAGTCTCTACAGAGCCAATCGACAGATCGAACAGACCGTAGAGAGTTTCATCGGGCTCGATTGCCGCGACCTAGGGGGTGGCCGACTGGCGAGCCACGCATGCCTCACCCACCGCTGAAGCCTTGATCGACCGGAACATTTGCTCCGGCGGGCTGCAGGGAGGGGGAAGGCTACAGGAGCCAACCGATATTGGGTTGACGGCTGCCGCAGGAGGACGCTGCGGACACACGCGCGAAAGTGCATTGCCCCGCGGACGGGGAGTGCGTCGACATCGAGTGGAGCCTCTTGAAGCCAAGCGGAGGCATCGGCGACAAACACAAGCGCGCCGAGACGGATCTCGCGGCCCTCGGCCAAACCTCCGCCTGAAATCATGATGAAGGGGATTGGAAAAATTGCAACTTCTCCAAAAAGTCGCTAAGACACCTGCCCCACGGTGGGCGCATACTGTCGTGGTTCTAAGTCTGACAGTAGAATGGGGGGTAGGAATGTAGAGGCAAGATCTTAGCTATGGAGGAGTTGTACTCGGGAGTTTTACGAGTTCAGGCCCTTCTCGGAGGAAGTAACAGCCCTACATCTCGGAGCCCGGAGGCGGTCGACTGGATTATATGCGTGTGTGTTACAGAAAGTGCGAACCCTTGTGCCTGTGGAGGGGGTGGCTTATATAGAGTGCGCCAGGACCCCAGCCAGCCCACGTCACAGAGGGTTTAAGGTACATAAAAGATGGGGCGTTACTGGTAACGCCTGCAATAAAGATACATAATGACCATTAAAGCTATGACTTAATTCTCGACCATTGCAGAGTGGAGTGGCTCTAGATCTTCTGGTAGTCGAGTGATTATATGTACAGTCGAGTGTCTTCAGGATTGTCGAGTGGAACATAACTTCATGGTCGAGTGGATGATGATTTTTCTTCGAATGCTCCTGGCACCTTTAGGGATGTCCTTGGGGAGGGTATCTTGAACAGATCCATGACCCTACCCTAGTTACATAGCTTCATCAGCTGCTGCCGGGCACATTTCGCCTGTTAGCTCCCACCTTATCCCCAATGACATTACCCACCTTCAATATGCGGACGATACCATTATTATGGTGGAACTTAATGAGGCCTACCTCATGAACCTGAAATTTATACTCTTATGCTTCGAAGTGCTTTCGGGGCTTAAAATTAACTTCTCTAAGAGCGAAGTGATTGTGACTGGGGTACCTGATATGGAAGCTCAGAGAGTGGCGCACCTCCTGAACTGCTCTCTTGGTTCTTACCCTCTCAAATACCTAGGCTTACCAATTTCTCCTCTCAAACTTTTGGCAAAAGATTTCGCCCCGACAGTGGCTAAGGTTGGTAATAGAATATTACCGTGGAGAGGCCGGTACAATTCCCAGGCGGGCAAGGTTTCCCTCACTAATGCGTGCCTCTCCTCCCTCCCGATGTTTCTAATGGGCTTCTATCTCCTGTCCGGAGGGATTCATGCTGGTTTCGATAAGCATAGGGGTGCCTTTTATTGAAACTCCTCTGATAATAAGCGCAAATATAGAATGGTCAAGTGGGATTTGATCTGCAGGCCTAAGAGCATGGGGGTTTAGGAATCCTTAATACTCTGGTTATGAACAAATGCCTCATGATTAAATGGTGGTGGAAGATTATGTTCCTCGAGGAGCGCCCCATATGGCTTTCCCTCCTCAAAGCCAAGTACTTCCCCTCCTCGAGTCCTATGTTCGCCTCTTCTTCGGGTGGCTCTCAGTTTTGGCGTCAGCTTGTTAAAGTTCGGCCTATTTTTCGATCCCTAGTCAAATTTATAGTTCGGAATGGTAAGTCTACTCGCTTTTGGTTAGATTGGTCGGTAGGGGACTCCACTCTAGCGGTGGCCTACCCGACCCTGTTTTCTTATTGTACTGACCCCGAGATCTCTATCTTCGAGCTCTCGGTTCAGGGCTGGGTTCTTGACTTCCGACGGCCTCTTTCTCCTGTGGAGTTGGATGACTGGCAACGTCTTACTGCCTGCTTCCCCTTGCTCTCAGAGGAAGATGTCTCAGTTAGCTGGCCTCACTCTGCTTCTGGGCGCTTCTCAGTGAAATCAGCCTACTCCAAACTTATCTCGGGTGCCCGTACTGCTAAATACAAAGACATTTGGCCTGCCCGTATTCCTCCTAAGATAAAAAATTTTCTCTGGCAAGCTTCTCGTCGGAAACTTCCTACGGCTGATCAAATCAAGAAGAGGAACGGGTCGGGTTCTGACAGATGCGCTCTTTGTGGAGCTATTGAAAACACCGAGCATATATTTTTTTCACTACTCTTTGGCTAAATTTTTCTGGAGCTGCATTAGACTTTGGCTTCATGTTAATTGGAATCCCTCCTCTTTTGAGGACCCGCGGCGTTATGTTAACACTTTAGCAGGGCGATCTAAAAGGGTGTTCTCAGTAGGCTAGGCTGCGATCTGTTGGGCGCTCTGGACTACGAGAAATAAGTTCACTATTGAACACACTTTTCCGGCTAACCCTGTCAGTTGCTTATTTAAAGCCAATATCTTTTTGCAGCAGTGGAGATCATTGACTAAGGGAGGGGACCTAGAGGCCTTCGACGACATGCTATCTATGATGAGATCTACGGCGTCTTCCCTGCTGCGGCTTTCTAGAAGGATGGCTTAGTTTCGGCTTTCTTCGGGAATCTCTGCTGGCCTACGTGCCTTATTTGGCTGGTTGCCATGTACCTGTACTCTTTAACTATGTTGTGGTCGGAGTGTGTTGTTTGGTTGGCTCCGTTGTGACTCTGCCTGGTGGCTTTATTTATAAAGTCGGGCGTATGCCTTTTCTCTAAAAATAAAAGTGACCTTTCAGTGCAAATTGGAATGGATTCCATAATCACGGTGAAGCTGATCTAAGCTTCAGAGGTTGACAGATTGGTTTACTCGTCCATCGTCAAGGAGATTAGATATCTTATGTCTTTAAGAGAAAATTGTATTACTCATGGTCATCGTAGCCAAAATAAAATTAGTAATAGCTTAGCAAAGCTTTGCTCGTATTGAGAGTAAAACCATGACCTGGTTAGGGGCTGGTCCTCCTGATACTTTGGTATTGGCTGCGATGGATTGTAAGGGTTCTGAAGTTTGAGTAATGCAATTTTTCATCCCAAAAAAAAAGGGCTCGCATAAGTCATCAAGAAACGTGCGTCCAGCTCACTGGTAGTCTGGTACACAAGTCGAGCGAGGCACGGCTTCAAACCATGACGCAAGCGACGACGTCGAAGCCGTAGTGGCCGACCGCCCCGTCGATGCTTCAAATCCACTTCATATAATAGACATACCACACCTCAGCTCAGTCCTCACTGCAGAAACACCACACGATCTGAAAAAACCGACAGAACATGTCGTCGGAGAAGCAGGAGACGGCGGCGGTGCGCGTGCTGGGCAGGTGGCCGAGCCCGTTCGTGATCCGGGTGCTGATAGCTCTTGGGCTCAAGGGCGTGGACCACGAGCTCGTGGAGGAGGCGGCGGGCAACAAGAGCGAGCTGCTGCTCGCCTCCAACCCCGTGCACAAGAAGATCCCCGTGCTCCTGCACCACGGCAGGCCCGTCTCCGAGTCCCTCATCATCGTCCAGTACGTCGACGAGGCCTGGGCCTCCCAAGCCCCGGCGCTCCTCCCGTCCGACCCCTACGCCCGCGCGGCCGACCGGTTCTGGGCCCAGTACGTCGACGACAAGGTAAAAAGACAAGGCAATCCAGTTCCCAATTTTTGCTTTGATCCTCTCAGTTCTCTCAGAAACAAAATGATGGTATGAGATTATGCAAGCTTCCCCCCCCCCCCCCCCCCCCCCCCCCCCAAACAAACGTGTGCTCGCTGGTCAATGGATGCGCAGTTTCCTACGGCGATCCGGGTCCTGAGGGGAAGGCTGGACGGAGACAAGGAAGAAGCGGCGGCTCAGGTGTGCGCCGCTCTGCAGCACCTGGAGGTGGCCTTCGTCGAGTGCGGCCAAGGGAAGGATTACTTCGGCGGCGACGGCGTCGGTTACCTGGACATTGCTCTCGGGTCGCACCTCGGATGGGTCAGGGCGGTAGAGAGGATCGCTGAAATCAGGCTGCTCGACGCGGCCAAGGTTCCTAAGCTGGCGGCGTGGGCGGATCGGTTCTGCGCCCACCCGGCGGTGGCGAACGCCATGCCTGACGTCGACAGGTTCGTGGAGTTCAGCGTCAAGAATGACGGCGTTCTGAAGGCGGCTAGTGCTAATTCCAAGTGAGCGAACTGTTGTGGGCACTAGACAGCGCTCGATGGCATAGCAAGAATAAGTAACCTGCTGGCTGTTGGTGTAAACCCTCTTTTATTATATGGCAATTGATAAATCTCGAATGTTTGGATTTTAAGGTGGCAATCCAAAAGTTTTTCATGCAACTTTAGTTCACGCAAAGTTGACAAACATGACAATTTTCTGACAAAAAAATAAACTGAGACAAAGTTGTTATGTTTTAACAACTAAAGTTACCACCTCATGTCAACTAAACTTGCCATGAAAAAATGTTTGGGATGACATGCTTAAAATCCGAACATTCAAGATTTATCAGGGTCCTTTTTATATAATGAAGAAAAGAGCTCTCGGTGCAATGCAGCTCGATACTGTTCAGAAATAACTAGAGAAACTTATGATAAGAAAAATAACTACATAAACCTGCTCGCTTTTTTTATGTTTTTATATATAATTAGTTTTTTAATACAGTACAAACTTAGACGTTCATACATACGCATATATATTTACCCTTATGAATGCACGCACGCACATCCTACCTATATAAGCACCTTCGCAAGACTAAGCCAACACATCATCTTTGCCGTGCCCGATCATAACTTCCTTCATTTGGCCTCTACTTTGTAGCTGCGCAATCATTTGTGTAACAGACCCAGAGTTTATCCGTTTATCTTAAATTAGAATTAGATTTTTATTTTACTTTTTCCATCATCATTGCACCAGACTCATCTCATAAACCTATTCGCCAAAAAAAACTCATCTCATAAACCTTGCATTAGCATCATATTGCATTCAATGAAATGAAGATTTAATTAACTCTCAATTTTTTATTAAAAAACCTAAAACCCTGATTATGCCAATTGTCCTAAATGCTCTTTCTAAACCATGATTTTTTTTGGCAATGGCCTCATATTTGTTATGTAGGCGCTAGCAATTGTTTAGTGATTAGAAGGACATTTTTTGGATTTTTGGATTAAATCCTAATATTAATATTTATGGATTTAATTTCATATAAAATATAAATGGGTGCCCAAGAATGTTGAATTTTGTGTGAGGCTTGGAGTAAGCCCTTTGAGGTTGAATTCATTTTAAGCCCCCAAACCTATTTTAAGTAGGACCCCTACCAATTTATTTAATAAACACAATGCAGGCACTGTTCACAAACGGGTCAGGACAGCTAATCAGGAGATGTAGTCTAACTAACTGTCGTCAGCAGGCGCAACTTAGGGTCTCCACACCAAAGCAAGCCCAAATCCAGGTTTATTAACTTTCATTGTATGAGTTGTATCTTGGTAGAAAGAACTGTTGTATTCATTCCACTAGTAGAAAAAGGGTCAAATGTGAAGCACATTAGTGCCGGTTTGAATTTGAGCCGACACTAATCTGTACATTAGTGCCGGTTCCAACGGCTAGCCGGGTCGCTCTCATTAGTATCGGTTTGTGGCGAACCTTTAGCACCGGTTCGTGCCACGAACCGGTACTAAAGTGAGTGGTGGCAGGATGTTGTCAGTCCGGGGCCCCTCCAGCACCTTTAGTACCGGGTCGTATCACGAACCGGTACTAAAGGTCGTCCTACATAGACCCTTCGTCCACCCGAGCTCGCTCTGTTCTTCCCCTTTCCCCTCTCCTCTCTGTTCTTTTCCCTCTTCCTCTCAAGCTCATCACACATTTTACCCAAGATTTGAAGGCCCCCATCCATTCAAATGATCACAAAGGTTAGCATCTTTTTCCTTTCATCTCTCATTGCTAGATTAGCTCGTGCAATGCTTTATATAGTGATTGATTTTTGAGTTTAGTAATTTGAGAGGAATTATATATATGTGCTAGTATTTGATTTATATGCAATTTGAGGTCAAAAATAACACTTAGTTTTGCATATGTAGGTGTGGTTTACTTAGTACCTTCTAAATCTCCGTCGTAACCACCGTCGATCGCTCGCGACGTCCCGTCGCCGGCACCACCTTGTGATGAGCCTCTTGTTCATGAATTTTTATATAAAAAAATGATGTTTGTGTGATTTGGATATATAGTTACTCGTATAATTATCTTACCCATACGTTGTTTGTTATGCATAGTGCCATGGTTTTGATATCCGTCCCCGTCGGCCCTCGTCCGGGTTATGATTCGGATGTGGTATATTCTCTTTTAAAACTATTCATTGCATTTCGTGTTTATGACAAATTATGCCCATCAAGTTGACATAGATATTTGTATGTAGGAGGTAGTTGAACCTGAAATTCCAACCGACCCTATTGTCGAGAGGTTAAATTTAGTTGAAAGAGAAAACGAGGATTTGAAGGAAAAATTGAAAAGAATTGAGGGGGAGAAGATGGAATTAGAGTTGCATGTTGCCGATGTCGTCGATGATCACAAGATTAAGATGGAGAAAATGCGCTTGAAGATTAGAAAGATTAGAAAATATGCCATTCATAGTGAGGCTTGGTATCATTATGCTGTTGGATCGATTGTTACCTTAGTTGCGATCTTGATCGCATTTGTTGTTGCATTTAAATTCTTTAGCTAGAGAGTTATTTGTTTGTTGCATTTAAGTGTTGTATGATCTTTATGTATGAACTTTATGTAATGTATTAATTTGATGTTTTCGGTGCTGTGTATTGAAGATGAGCCGGCAATGGATGTACGATGACCGATGCTCTCCCGAGTTCATTAATGGCGTGCGTACTTTTATGCTTGAGGCTGAGGCAAACAAGCGAGCAGATGGTTTTATGCATTGTCCATGTGCTGGCTGTAAGAATGGTCGCAATTACTCTACGTCAAGAACCATTCACGTCCACCTGTTTGAGTCCGGTTTCATGCCCCACTATAATGTTTGGACCAAGCATGGAGAAAGAGGGGTTATGATGGAAGACAATGAAGAAGAAGAGGACGACGACAACTATCCTAGCCATGGGTTCCCTGAATATGATGATACAACAATGAGGAAAGAAGCTGAGCCGGTAATGCAGGAAGAAGTTGAGCCGGCAATGCAGGAAGAAGCTGAAGAAGAGGCATCGGATGAGCCCGTTGATGATCTAGGTCGGGCCATTGCCGATGCAAAGAGAAACTGCGCAAGTGATTTGGAGAAGAAGAAGTTGCAGCGCATGTTAGAGGATCACAAAAAATTGTTGTACCCGAATTGCGTAGGTGACAAGAAAAAACTGGGCACCACACTGGAATTGCTACAATGGAAGGCAGAGAATGGTGTATCTGACAAGGGATTTGGAAAGTTGCTGGTAATGATAAAGGATATGCTTCCAAAGGACAACGAATTGCCCGAGAGTACGTACCAAGCAAAGAAGGCTGTCTGCCCTCTAGGGTTAGAGGTGCAGAAGATACATGCATGCCCTAATGATTGCATCCTCTACCGCGGTGAGTACGAGGATTTGAACGCTTGCCCGGTATGCGGTGCATTGCGCTATAAGATCAGCCGCGATGACCCTGGTGATGTCGAGGGCGAGCGCCCCAGGAAGAAGATTCCTGCCAAGGTGATGTTGCATGCTCCTATAATACCACGGTTGAAACGTTTGTTCCAAAACAAAGAGCATGCCAAGGCGATGCGATGGCACAGAGAAGACCGTAAGAAAGACGGAAAGTTGAGAGCACCCGCTGATGGGTCGCAGTGGAGAAAAATCGAAAAAAAGTACAGGAAGGAGTTTGCAGATGACGCAAGGAACGTATGGTTTGGTCTAAGCGCAGATGGCATTAATCCTTTTGGGGAGCAGAGCAGCAACCATAGCACCTGCCCTATGACTCTATGTTTGTATAACCTTCCTCCTTGGTTGTGCATGAAGCGGAAGTTCATTATGATGCCAGTGCTCATCCAAGGCCCTAAGCAACCCGGCAACGACATTGATGTGTACCTAAGGCCATTAGTTGAAGAACTCTTACAACTCTAGAATGGAACAGGTGTACATGCGTGGGATGAGCACATGGGGGAAGAATTTGACCTAAAGGCGTTGCGTTCGTGACCATTAATGATTGGCCTGCTCTCAGTAACCTTTCAGGACATACAAACAAGGGATACCGCGCATGCACGCACTGTTTGGACGATACCGACAGTATATATTTGGCTAATTGTAAGAAGAATGTGTACCTGGGACATCGTCGATTTCTTCCGAGCAGGCATCCCGTAAGAAAGAAAGGAAAGCATTTCAAAGATGAGGCGGATCACCAGACGAAGCCTCGCCACCGTACTGGTGCTGATGTACATGATATGGTCAAGGATTTGAAGGTGGTCTTTGTTGGAAATATGCCCTAGAGGCAATAATAAATTAGTTATTATTATATTATATTTCATTGTTCATGATAATCGTTTATTATCCATGCTAGAATTGTATTGATAGGAAACTCAGATACATGTGTGGATACATAGACAACACCATGTCCCTAGTAAGCCTCTAGTTGACTAGCTCGTTGACCAATAGATGGTTACGGTTTCCTAACCATGGACATTGGATGTCGTTGATAACAGGATCACATCATTAGGAGAATGATGTGATGGACAAGACCCAATCCTAAGCCTAGCACAAAGATCATGTAGTTCGTATGCTAAAGCTTTTCTAATGTCAAGTATCATTTCCTTAGACCATGAGATTGTGCAACTCCCGGATACCGTAGGAATGCTTTGGGTGTACCAAACGTCACAACGTAACTGGGTGGCTATAAAGGTTCACTACAGGTATCTCCGAAAGTGTCTGTTGGGTTGGCACGAATCGAGACTGGGATTTGTCACTCTGTGTAAACGGAGAGGTATCTCTGGGCCCACTCGGTAGGACATCATCATAATGTGCACAATGTGATCAAGGAGTTGATCACGGGATGATGTGTTACGGAACGAGTAAAGAGACTTGCCGGTAACGAGATTGAACAAGGTATCGGGGTACCGACGATCGAATCTCGGGCAAGTATCGTACCGATGGACAAAGGGAATTGTATACGGGATTGATTGAATCCTTGACATCGTGGTTCATCCGATGAGATCATCGTGGAGCATGTGGGAGCCAACATGGGTATCCAGATCCCGCTATTGGTTATTGACCGGAGAGTTGTCTCGGCCATGTTTGCATGACTCCCGAGCCCGTAGGGTCTACACACTTAAGGTTCGATGACGCTAGGGTTATAGGAAATAGATGTACGTGGTTACCGAATGTTGTTCGGAGTTCCGGATGAATGTCACGAGGAGTTCCGAAATGGTCCGGAGGTAAAGATTTATATATGGGAAGTCATCATACGGTCACCGGAATAATTCGGGGGTTACCGGTATTGTACCGGGACCACCGGAGGGGTTCCGGGGGTCCACCGGGAGGGTCCACCTGCCTCGGAGGGCCCTATGGGCTGTATGTGGAGAGGGACCAGCCCCTTAGTGGGCTGGGCGCCTCCCCCCTAGGGCCCATGCGCCTAGGGTTTGGGGGAACCCTAAAGGGGGGGCGCCCCCTTGCCTTGGGGGGCAAGGCAACCCCCCTTGGCCGCCGCCCCCTCCTCAGATTGGATCTGAGGGGGCCGGCCCCCCTCTCCCTTGCCCCTATATATATGTGGGGGTTGGGAGGGCAGCCGCACCCAAGTTCTGGCGCAGCCCTCTCCCTCTCCCAAGTCCTCCTCGTCTCTCGTAGTGCTTGGCGAAGCCCTGCTGGAGTCCCGCGCTCCTCCACCACCACCACGCTGTCATGCTACTGCTGGATGGAGTCTTCCCCAACTTCTCCTTCTCCTCTTGCTGGATCAAGGCATAGGAGACGTCATCGGGCTGTACGTGTGTTGAACGCGGAGGTGCCGTCCGTTCGGCACTAGGATCATCAGTGATTTGGATCACGACGAGCACGACTCCATCAACCCCGTTCACTTGAACGCTTCCGCTTAGCGATCTACAAGGGTATGTAGATGCACTCCCCTTCCCCTCGTTGCTAGATTAATCCATAGATTGATCTTGGTGATGCGTAGAAAATTTTAAATTTCTGCTATGTTCCCCAACAGTGGCATCATGAGCTAGGTCTATGCGTAGTTTCTATGCACGAGTAGAACACAAAGCAGTTGTGGGCGTCGATTTTGTCAATTTACTTGCCGTTACTAGTCTTATCTTGATTCGACGGCATCGTGGTATGAAGCGGCCCGGACCGACCTTGCACGTACGCTTACGTGAGACTGGTTCCACCGACTGACATGCACTAGTTGCATAAGGTGGCTAGAGGGTGTCTGTCTCTCCCACTTTAGTCGGATCGGATTCGATGAAAAGGGTCCTTATGAAGGGTAAATAGAAATTGGCATATCACGTTGTGGTTTTCGCGTAGGTAAGAAACGTTCTTGCTAGAACCCTATAGCAGCCACGTAAAAACTTGCAACAACAATTAGAGGACGTCTAACTTATTTTTGCAGCATATGCCTTGTGATGTGATATGGCCAAAAGGATGTGATGAATGATATATGTGATGTATGAGATCGATCATGTTCTTGCAATAGGAATCATGACTTGCATGTCGATGAGTATGACAACTGGCAGGAGTCATAGGAGTTGTCTTAATTTATTTATGACATGCGTGTCAACATAAACGTCATGTAATTACTTTACTTTATTGCTAAAGCGTTAGCCATAGTAGTAGAAGTAATAGATGACGAGACAACTTCAAGAAGACACGATGATGGAGATCATGGTGTCATGTCGGCGACAACGATGATCATGGAGCCCCGAAGATGGAGATCAAAAGGAGCAAAATGATATTGGCCATATCATGTCACTATTTGATTGCATGTGATGTTTATCATGTTTTACATCTTATTTGCTTAGAACGACGGTAGCTTAAATAAGATGATCCCTCACTAAAATTTCAAGAAAAGTGTTCCCCCTAGTTGTGCACCGTTGCGAAGGTTCGTCGTTTCGAAGCACCACGTGATGATCGGGTGTGATAGATTCTAACGTTCGAATACAACGGGTGTAAGCCAGATTTACACACGCAATACACTTAGGTTGACTTGACGAGCCTAGCATGTACAGACATGGCCTCGGAACACGAAAGACCGAAAGGTCGAGCATGAGTCGTATAGAAGATACGATCAACATGAGATGTTCACCGTTGATGACTAGTCTGTCTCACGTGATGATTGGACACGGCCTAGTCAATTCGGATCATGTTTCACTTAGATGACTAGAGGGATGTCTATCTGAGTGGGAGTTCATTAAATGAACTCAATTATCATGAACATAGTCTAAATTGTCTTTGCAAATATGTTGTAGATAAATAGCTCACGTTGTAGCTCCCTATTTCAATACGTTCCTAGAGAAAGATTAAGTTGAAAGATATTGTAAGCAATGATGCGGACTAGGTCCGTAGTCCGAGGAGTGTCCTCACTGCTACATAGAAGGCTTACATCTTTGATGCACCGCTCGATGTGCAAACCCCTACAACATTGTCTGTGGATGTTGTGAACACCTGACAGACACATCCTGATGACTACTTAGTGCACCATACTTTACGGCTTAGAATCGGGATTCGAATGACGTTTTGAACGCCATAGAACATATGAAATGTTCCAAGAGCTGAAATTGGGATTTTAGGCTCATGCCCGTGTTGAGAGGTGTGAGACCTCTGACAAGTTCTTTTGCCAACAAGATGGAGGAGAATAGCTCAGCTAGCGAGCATGTGCTCAGAATGTCTGGGTGCTACAATCACTTAAATCAAGTGGGGGTTAAACTTACAGATAAGATAGTGATTGATAGAGTTCTCTAGCCACTATCACTAAGCTACTAGATCTTCGTGATGAACTATGACATGCAAGGGATGGAATTGATCCCGGAGCTGTTCGCGGTGCTTAAGACCGCAAAAGGTAGAAATCAAGAAGGAGCATCAAGTGTTGATGGTTTAACAAGACCACTGGTTTCAAGAAGGGCAAGGGCTAGAAGGGAAACTTCATGGATGGCAAACCAGTTGCCGCTCCAGTAAAGGAACCCAAGGTTGAACCCAAACCCGAGACTAAGTGCTTCTATTGTAAGGGGAACGGTCACTGGTAGCAGAATTACCCCAAATGCATGGTAGATAAGAAGGCTGGCAACTTCAACAAAGTATATACGTGTTATTAATGTGTACCTCGCTAGTACTCCTGGTAGCACCTGGGTATTGGATACCGGTTCAGTTGCTATTACTGGTGACTTGAAGCAAAAGCTACGGACTAAACGGAGACTGGCTAAGGGCGAGGTGACGATGTGTGTTGGAAGTGTTTCCAAAGTTGATGAGATCACCATCGCATGATCCATCTGCCTTCGGGATTAGTATTGAACCTAGATAAATGTTATCAGGTGTCTACCTTGAGCATGAATATGATTAGATCATGTTCATTGCAATACAGTCATTCATTTAAGTTAGAGAATAATGGTTATTCTATTTACATGAATGATACCTTTCATGGCCATGCACCCTATGTGAATGGTTCATTGAATCTCGGTCGTGGTAATACACATGTTCACGCCAAAAGATGTAGAGTTAATAATGATAGTACCACTTTCTCGTGGCACTGCCGCTTAGGTCATATTGGCGTAAGATGCATGAAGAAACTCCATGTCGATGGATGTTTGGAGTCACTTGATTTTGAATCGCTTGACACATGCGAGCCATGCCTCATGGGCAGGATGACTAAGACCCCGCTTTCAGGTACAATGAAACAGGCAAGTGACTTGCTGGAAATCATACATGCTGATGCGTGTGATCCAATGAGAATTGAAGCGTGCGGTGGATATCGCTATTTTCTCATCTTCACTGGCGATTTGGGTAGATATAGGTATATCTACTTAATGAAGCACAAGTCTGAAACGTTTGAAAAGTTCAAGCGATTTCATAGTGAAGTTAAGAATCATCATAACAAGAAGATCAAATTCCTACGATCTGATCAATGAGAATATCTGAGTTATGAGTTTGGCAAACACTTAAGACATTGTGGAATTGTTTCACAGTTGAAGCCACCTGGAACACCACTGGGTTATGGTATGTTCGGACGTCGTAATTGAACCTTATGAGATATGGTGCGATCTATGATGTCTCTTATCAATCTACCATTTTCATTTTGAGGTTATGTGTTAGAGACAGCTGCATTCACTTTAGATAGGACACCATCTAAGTCCGTTGAAACGACGTCGTGTGAACATTGGTTTGGCAAGAAACCAAAGTTGTCACTTCTTAATGTTTGGGGCTGCGATGCTTAAGGCTTCAGCCGAAGAAGCTCGAACCCAAAGCGGACAAACACATCTTCATAGGATACCCAAAGGTGACAGTTGGGTATACCTTCTATCTCAGATCTGAGGGCAAATTGTTTGTCGCTAAGAACGGGTCCTTTCTCGAGAAGGAGTTTCTCTCGAAAGAATTGAGTGGGAGGAAGATAGAACTTGATGAGGTTGTCGAACCTTTATTTCAACCAGAGAATGATGCAACACAGAAAGATGTTTTCTGTGGCACCTACGTCTGTTGAATAGGAAGTTAATGATAGTGATCATGAAGCTTCGGATCAAGTTGCTATCGAACCTCGTAGGTCGACAAGGATATGTACTACTCCTAAGTGGTACGGTAATCCTGTCTTAGATATCATGTTGTTAGACAACAAAGAACCTACGAGCTATGGAGAAGCGATGGTGGGCCCGTATTTCGACAAATGGTTAGAAGCCATGAAATCCGAGATAGGATCCATATATCAGAACAAAGTATGGACTTTGGTGGACTTGCCCGATGATCGGCAAGCCATTGAGATAAATGGATCTTTAAGAAGAAGACGGATGTGGGCGGTAATGTTACCGTCTATGAAGCTCGACTTGTGGGAAAGAGTCTTTTCACAAGTTCAAGGAGTTGACTACGATGAGAATTTCTCACCCGTAGCGATGCTTAAGTCCGTCGGAATCATGATAGCATTAGCTGTATTTTTCGATTATGAAATCTTACAGATGGATGTCAAAACAAGTTTTCTTACCAGTTTTCGTAAGAAAAAGTTGTATGTGATACAATAAAAGGTTTTGTCAATCCTAAGGATGCTAAAAGGTATGCTGGCTCCAGCGATCCTTCTATGGACTAGAGCAAGCATCTCGGAATCGGAATATGTGCTTTGATGGAGTGATCAAAGCTTTTAGGTTTATACAATGTTTGCTAGAAACTTGTATTTACAAGAAAGTGAGTGGGAGCACTACAACATTTCTGATAAGTATATGTGGATGACATATTGTTGATTCGAAATAATGTAGAATTTCTGGAAAGCATAAACGGTTGTTTGAAGAGTGTTTTTCAAAGGAAGACCTGGATAAAGCTGCTTACATATTGGGCATCAAGATCTATAGAGATAGATCAAGATGCCTGATGGTACTTTCAAAGAACGCACACCTTGACATGTTTTTGAAGGAGTTCAAAATAGATCAGTCAAAGAAGGGGTTCTTACCTGAGTTGTAAGGTGTGAAGTTGAGTAAGACTCAAAGCTTGACCACGACATAAGAAAGAGAAAGGACGAAGGTCGTCCCCTATGCTTTTGTCATAGGCTCTATACGGTATGCCATGCTGAAGTACCGCACCTGATGTGTGCCTTGCCACATGTCTGGCAAGAGGGTACAAAGGTGATCTAGGAGTAGATCACCAGATAGCGGTCAAAATTATCCTTAGAGGAATAAGGAAATGTTTCTCGGTTATGGAGGTGATAAAGAGTTCGACGTAAAGAGTTACGTCGATGCAAGCTTAACACCTATCCGGATAGCTCTGAGTAGAGATACCGGATACGTATAATGGAGCAACAATTTGGAATAGCTCCAAGTGGAACGTGGTAGCATCATCTACGATATGACATAAAGTTTTGTGAAGTACATAGGGATCTGAATATGGAAAGACCCGTTGACTACAACCTCTCTCACAAGCATAACATGATCAAACCCATAACTCTTTGAGTGTTTATCACATAGTGATGTGAACTAGATCATTGAGTCTAGTAGACTCTTGGATGTTGGTCACATGGCGATGTGACCTGTGAATGTTAATCACATGGCGATGTGAACTAGATTATTGACTCTAGTGCAAGTGGGAGACTGTTGGAAATATGCCCTAGAGGCAATAATAAATTAGTTATTATTATATTATATTTCATTGTTCATGATAATCGTTTATTATCCATGCTAGAATTGTATTGATAGGAAACTCAGATACATGTGTGGATACATAGACAACACCATGTCCCTAGTAAGCCTCTAGTTGACTAGCTCGTTGATCAATAGATGGTTACGGTTTCCTAACCATGGACATTGGATGTCGTTGATAACGGGATCACATCATTAGGAGAATGATGTGATGGACAAGACCCAATCCTAAGCCTAGCACAAAGATCGTGTAGTTCGTATGCTAAAGCTTTTCTAGTGTCAAGTATCATTTCCTTAGACCATGAGATTGTGCAACTCCTGGATACCGTAGGAATGCTTTGGGTGTACCAAACGTCACAACGTAACTGGGTGGCTATAAAGGTTCACTACAGGTATCTCCGAAAGTGTCTGTTGGGTTGGCACGAATCGAGATTGGGATTTGTCACTCCGTGTAAACGGAGAGGTATCTCTGGGCCCACTCGGTAGGACATCATCATAATGTGCACAATGTGATCAAGGAGTTGATCACGGGATGATGTGTTACGGAACGAGTAAAGAGACTTGCTGGTAACGAGATTGAACAAGGTATCGGGGTACCGACGATCGAATCTCGGGCAAGTATCGTACCGATGGACAAAGGGAATTGTATACGGGATTGATTGAATCCTTGACATCGTGGTTCATCCGATGAGATCATCGTGGAGCATGTGGGAGCCAACATGGGTATCCAGATCCCGCTGTTGGTTATTTACCGGAGAGTTGTCTCGGCCATGTTTGCATGACTCCCGAGCCCGTAGGGTCTACACACTTAAGGTTCGATGACGCTAGGGTTATAGGGAATAGATGTACGTGGTTTCCGAATGTTGTTCGGAGTCCTGGATGAGATCCCGGATGTCACGAGGAGTTCCGGAATGGTCCGAAGGTAAATATTTATATATGGGAAGTCATCATACGGTCACCGAAATAATTCGGGGGTTACCGGTATTGTACCGGGACCACCGGAGGGGTTCCGGGGGTCCATCGGGAGGGTCCACCTGCCCCGGAGGGCCCTATGGGCTGTATGTGGAGAGGGACCAGCCCCTTAGTGGGCTGGGCGCCTCCCCCCCTAGGGACCATGCGCCTAGGGTTTGGGGGAACCCTAAAGGGGGGGCGCCCCTTGCCTTGGGGGGCAAGGCAACCCCCCTTGGCCGCCGCCCCCTTATCAGATTGGATCTGAGGGGGCCAGCCTCCCTCTCCCTTGCCCCTATATATATGTGGGGGTTGGGAGGGCAGCCGCACCCAAGTTCTGGCGCAGCCCTCCCCCTCTCCCAAGTCCGCCTCGTCTCTCGTAGTGCTTGGCGAAGCCCTGCTGGAGTCCCGCGCTCCTCCACCACCACCACGCCGTCGTGCTGCTGCTGGATGGAGTCTTCCCCAACCTCTCCTTCTCCCCTTGCTGGATCAAGGCGTAGGAGACGTCACCGGGCTGTACGTGTGTTGAACGCGGAGGTGCCGTCCGTTCGGCACTAGGATCATCGGTGATTTGGATCACGACGAGTACGACTCCATCAACCCCATTCACTTGAACGCTTCCGCTTAGCGATCTACAAGGGTATGTAGATGCACTCCCCTTCCCCTCGTTGCTAGATTACCCCATAGATTGATCTTGGTGATGCGTAGAAAATTTTAAATTTCTGCTACGTTCCCCAACAGTCTTTGGAAAGGGTCCTGGTGGACAACCTGTTCCGAATGACGCTGATGGACGCGTACCCATGTGGAAGAAGAAATCTATATTTTGGGACCTGCCCTATTGGAAAGACCTAGAGGTCCGCTGCGCAATCGACGTGATGCACGTGACGAAGAATCTTTGTGTGACCCTGCTTGGCTTCTTGGGCGTGTATGGGAAGACAAAAGATACACCTGAGGCACGGGAGGACCAGCAACGTATGCACGGAAAAGACAGCATACATCAGGGTCATGCAGGCTACGCTCTTACTAAAGAAGAGAAGGAAATCTTCTTTGAATGCCTGCTTAGTATTAAGGTACCGTCTGGCTTCTCGTCAAATATAAAGGGAATAATAAACATGGCAGAGAAAAAGTTCCAGAACCTAAAGTCTCATGACTGCCACGTGATTATGACGCAACTGCTTCCGGTTGCATTGAGGGGGCTTCTACCGGAAAATGTTCGATTAGCCATTGTGAAGCTATGTGCATTTCTCAATGCAATCTCTCAGAAGGTAATCGATCCAGAAATCATACCAAGGTTAGAGAATGATTTGGTGCAATGTCTTATCAGTTTCGAGTTGGTGTTCCCACCATCCTTCTTCAACATCATGACGCACGTCCTAGTTCACCTATGCGAAGAGATTAACGTTTTGGGTCCTGTATTTCTACACAATATGTTCCCCTTTGAGAGGTTCATGGGAGTCTTAAAGAAATATGTTCATAACCGTGCTAGGACAGAAGGAAGCATCTCCAAGGGCCATGAAAATGAGGAGGTCATTGAGTTTTGTATTGACTTTATTCCTGACCTTAAACCGATTGGTGTTCCTGAATCGCGACATAAGGGCGGACTGGATGGAAAAGGCACGCTAGGAGGGGAACAAATAATATGTATGGACGGACATTCTCTCACTGAAGCACACTACACAGTTCTACAGAATTCCACCTTGGTGGCTCCGTATATGGATAAACACAAGAATTTGCTACGCTCCAAACACCCGGAGCGGTCTGATGACTGGATTACACGTGAACAAACCAGGAGTTTCGCCAGTTTGTTGCAGACACATACCATGCATGACACCTCTATTGAAGATGACCTGTACTTGCTGTCCCAGTTACCATCTTCGAATATAATGACTTTCAAAGGGTACGATATAAATGGTAATACATTTTACACGATCGCCCAAGATAAGAAGAGCACCAACCAAAACAGTGGTGTCCGCTTTGATGCAGAAACCAAGACAGGAAAGGAAACATATTATGGTTATATACATGACATATGGGAACTTGACTATCGACGTGGTTTGAAGGTCCCTTTGTTTCGGTGCAAATGGGTCAATATGACACGAGGCGGGGTAACGGAAGAACCGCAGTACGGAATGACAACAGTGGATCTCAACAATCTTGCGTATGTAGACGAACCATCCGTCCTAGCCAATGATGTGGCACAGGTTTTCTATGTGAAGGACATGTCTACCAAGCCAAAAAAAAGAAAAGATAAGGAAGCGAATGCATCGTACGATGAGCCAAAGCGGCACATAGTTCTTTCTGGGAAGAGAAACATCGTGGGAGTGGATGACAAGACAGACATGTCAGAAAATTATGAAAAGTTTGATGAAATTGCTACATTCACAGTGAATATTGACCCGAGCATCCCGTTAAATGATGAAGATTTTCCATGGTTACGGCGCAAAGGGACACACGCGAAGAAAAAGTTTCACACCCAAAGATCTGGGATGTGATCGGCTTCACTATCATCACTTTCTTCTGTGTTTCACACCCAAGAGGGAATCTCTGTAATAGTTAGGATAGTCATGTGTTTTGGCATTTGAAACGCGAAGAAATTTTATGTGCAAACAAATTCTTTCATGCCTTTATTGATTTTTTTAAGCTAAATGACCCTGAAATTGAAAAGCATTTCAAATGAACTCAGAAAAGGTTGAAAGTTGGCATGTTATCATAATTTCACCCACATAGCATGTGCAAAAAAGTAGAGAGGGTTACCGCAAAAACTAGATGCACTTCATGTACAAAATGGACAATCTCTTTCGAAGTATCAGGGTTTCGGACGAAAACTCATCCGTTACAAAAAGCATTTCATTTTTTAAATAACCTAAGCATTACCAAATTGAATATAATAATAAAACACACTAATATTAAACATAAAAAAAAGAATCACTGAAAAATCTATTCTCAAAGTTAAGTTATTCACAAATTAGTGATTCACACAAATTTCAAATAAATCAAAATTTAAACTATTCAAATTTGTAAACTATCGGTACTAACAGAAAGTTTGTAATTTTTTGTACCTAAAGCAAAAATATTCACAAAGAAACTCTAAATACAGCAAAAAAACAACTCAAAAATAAGTAAAACAAAAATAAATAAAGCAAAAAAAGCCCACCTACTGCGCCACAGCGGCCTGCATACGACTAGAAACCCAACCTGTTGTTGGGCCAGGATGCAAGCCCGCAAAGGCCCAGTAGGCCCACAGGGCAACACAGAACATTTAGGCCCAGTAGGCCTGCTTTGGAGAGGAGCTCGAGGGAGCTACCGCACTGGGGCTTATAAACCAGTGCGGACGCCCCTCGGCTAGCGAGGTGGGACTAAACATTTCGCACCGCACCTGCGCCAGCGCACCCCCTTTAGTACCGGGTGGTGGCTCAAACCGGTACTAAAGGGGGGGGGGGGTCTTTAGTACCGGTTGGAGCCACCACCCGGTACTAAAGGGGTGCGGTTCCCGCCGCTTGGCCTGGCCAAAACAGGCCTTTAGTACCGGTTGGTGGCTCCAACCGGTACTAAAGGTCCATCCTATATAACTAAACACTTCAAAAATTTCAGTTTCTCATCTGCCTCTTCTTCTCTACCCCGTCGCCCGCCGCCCCCGTCTCCATATCCCTCGTCGCCGCCCCGTCTCCGTCGTCGCCGCCCCGTCGTCCTCGTCCCCGTCGTCATCGCCGCGCCGTCCCGGCCCGTCCCACGTCATCGCCGCCCCGTCCCCGTCGTCGCCGCCCCGGCCCGTCCCCGTCGTCGCCGCCCCGTCCCTGTCCCCGTCGTCACCATCCTCGTCGTCGCCGCGCCCGTCGCCATCCCCGTCACCGCCCCCCGTCGCCTCTCGCCTCGCCGGTGAGCACACACACACATACATTTTTTTAGTTTTTTAGTTATAGAAATAGTTATAAAAATGTTAGAATTTTTTCTTTTTTTAGTTATAGAAATAGTTAGTTATATAGCATTGTTAGAAATGTTACAGAAATGTTAGAATTGTTAGAAATTTTTCTGTTTTTTAGTTATAGAAATAGTTATAAAAAAGTTAGAATTGTTAGAAATTTTTCTGTTTTTTAGTTATAGAAATAGTTATAAAAAAGTTAGAAATTTTTCTTTTTTTTAGTTATAGAAATATTAGAAATGTTATACAAATGTTAGTTATATATATAGAAATGTTATAATTTTTTTTCTTTTGTTTTTTAGTTATAGAAATATTAGAAATGTTATAGAAATGTTAGTTATATAGCATTGTTAGAAATGTTAGTTATATAGAAATGTTAGAAATTTTAGTTATCAAAATCCAATTATTAAAAAAATGTTACTTTTTACGGGCATATAGCTAGTATTTGTTCTCGACGATGCCCGGCCCGCATCCTCGCCGTCGACCCGTCCGCGACGACGTCCGGCTGACCCATGTCCGGGACTGGGCTACGCCGGGCTGGCACTGGGAGGTGTTGCCTGGAGGGGCGCGCTGCTTGATGAGGAACCCGGACCCGGTCGTCGACCCTGATCTCGTTTGGTGGCGTTCGCGTGGGCCAGCTTCGGTGCGGAGGGAGCCGGCCCCGCCGGACGTGGTACGTCGCCGTGTCAGGGAGGAGGACGAGCACGTCCATCGCTACATGGTTGCGTTAGAGGGCGGCAGGTTCTCCAATGCCTGGTAGTTTCTTCAGGGATCTCACTTCAGCTATGATCCTGTGAGGGTTCCTTCTCTTTGTGTGTCCACCGCCCGCGCCGCATGATCCGATGATGTATTCGAGATTATATCTATTATTCGAGATGATGTATTCGAGATTATATCTATTATTCGAGACGATTTATTCGAGATTATATCTATTATTCGAGACGATGTATTCGAGATTATATCTATTATTCGAGACGACGTATTCGAGATTATATCTATTATTCGAGACGATGTATTCGAGATTATATCTATTATTCAAGACGATGTATTCGAGATTATATCTATTATTCGAGACGACGTATTCGAGATTATATTCGATGATGCTTATTATGTACTATGATTGATTTAGTTTTTCCTTATTAATTGATTGCATCCATGCATTGTAATTTGAATATATTTCTTTTGGATTAGTTAAACAAAACCTATGGCGGACAATACCGGCAGAGAGGGAGAAGAGGCCTTGTTCAATATCATACGCAATCCTCGCGGGCCAGATGATGATCAGAATGAAGAAGATTATGACGGTTCCGAATATCTAAACAACACCGGGGAGGGTGATATGATATTCGACCGCGACGACCGAATTGATGAAGTCATGAACTATGAACATGACGAAGAAAATGTTAATCTTGAAACAACAAAGACCGGCGAGGTATATATATTTATATAAGCAGGCATGGTGATCATCACATGTTTTAAATGACTTGAAGATATATTAACGAATTGATTTTTCTTCTTTCAGCCATCTGGATCGAGCAAATCTTCAGGCAACAGGACGAAACGAGGCCCGAACAAAAAGTTGAAGGAGGGCGTAAAGTACAATATCGAGGCAATCAGACCTAATGGCAAACCATTCGCGCCTAAGAAGATTGCGGACAAGTTCGTTCGTCAGTGCGGAGTTCTTGTGAAGGACCAACTCCCGATCTCCCTTCAAGAATGGAGAGAGCCAGCAAAGCCACATCCAGGAGTTACTTTTGTCGACAACAGACAAAAACATTTGCTTTGGGAAATGCTCATGGAACATTTCACCCTACCAGATCATTTCACAAATGCAGATGTGGAGAAAGTCAAGGATGCTGCTCTTAGGAAGATGGCGGTTGCATTCAAGAACCACAAGATTCGTGAATGGGCCAAGTACGTCAACGGAGGAAGGAAGACTCTATTATTCGAGGGAACACTAGAGAACCAAAGTGCTCATTGGGACGATTTCGTGAAATTCAAGGATTCGGAATTATCTAAGGAACTGTTGAGAATAAATAAGGCCAATGCCGCAAAAAAGGATAAGTTCCATAAGCTGGGGCCAGGTGGCTATGAGGTGGGAATGCCTAAGTGGGATAAGTCTGAGAAAGAGATGCTGGATGCAGGTGTCACTCCAGAAACATTGAGCTGGCCCCCCAGGTGCAGGACTTGGTTCTATGCGCATGGGGGGGAGTTGGACCCGAAGACAGGCAAAGTTTCCAAGAAGGCATGTCTGGACGGAGCCGAAGATAAGCTACTTGTTGCAATAGAAGAGGCTCGATCCGGGTTGTTCGAGCCCAATAGAGAGAACGACGAGCTTACGCGTGCCCTGGGAAATCCTGAACACCCGGGAAGAGCACGAGGCATGGGCGCTATTCCGTGGTATGAGGGGTTTTCGGACTGGAACGCCGACTACAGAACCCGTGCGAGAAAGAAGATTGCGGAGGAGAAGAAGAGGAAGATGGAGGAGGAGCAGAGGAAGCTAGACTATGAACGCCTTCAAGGCCTAGAATCAGCGCACGCGGACTTGGCAATCAAATTCCAGCGGCAGCAGGAGCAGATCGACTCACTTAGCCAGCAAAGGGGGTCTCAGCAGCTAGCGGATGATCCACCAATGGATAGCACCGTCCCATCCATGCCGAGAAGCAGCGTGGGTTCCGCCCCGGGCGACGCATTGCTGGATAGCTACCCAGTGGATGACATCATGGAGAACACTAACTGCGAGCTACACTTCAAAATGAAGAACATATCCATGAAGGTGGCGGACGCCCTTACTTTTACAAATCCCCCGAGGCAACCTTCCATTGCAACCCGATTCCAGCGGGCTATGCTCGTGTCTTGGTTGATGAGGTGGTGGACCAATATTCTGGGCTAGAGCTTGACATTCCTGGAGGTGACGATGAGCACACACTAGGATAGGCCAACCATCGTATCATCCTATGGAGAAAGGATTGCATCATCTTTCGAAGGCCACCAACACCGCGTCATCCGACTCCTCGTCGCAGTCCGCCACCGAGTCAACAGACTCCCGCTCCTCCAAGTCCACCAACACGTCAGGCCACTCCTCCTCCAAGTCCGGCACAGCTTTAGGCCACTCCTCCTCCAAGTCCGGCAAAGCATCAGGCCACTCCTCCTCCAAGTCCGGCACAGCTTCAGGCCACTCCTCCTCCTCCAACTCAGCCACGTCAGCCGTCTTCGCCGCCTCAGCAATCACGGAAGAGAGCCGCCTCAGCTATGCTGCGTAGCGGTACAAGTCGAGGTAGTACTGCAGGTACAGGCGGAGGCAAGCGATTTCAATATGGTCCAAGCCTCGCGCCTCTTCCGCAGAGGCCTTACGACAAGTCCGAGGACGAAAACGTAGCCATATGGAAGGCCGAGGTGGAAGCCCATTTTGCACCGAAACCGCCACCGCCGCCAAGGGAGAAATTGCCTGTGGAAACGATTGACCACTTTATTCGTATGGCTAGACCACCAGCTCCCAAGCCTGTTGACACAGACTATGAGCGCCACCTCAGGAAGTTAAATCGAGCACGTCTACAGAAAGAGGCGAGCTCGAGCTCGAGCAAATCAGCTGGCAAAAGGAGCGGTAAAACCATTCCCCAGCTGGAAGAATAGGCGGCGCAATCAATAGCCCCGCTTATTGTGCCAACAACACATGAGAGTAGGCGCGCCCAATATTATTGTGGGAAAACCGTTAACGTTCCCAGGGTGGGCGATGTGGTAATAACCGAGGAGCATATTGCGCAGGCTGAATCGATCGGGATCACTGTTGGACAACTCCTCGATATCGAGCCCATGTCTCCGACTAGAGAGGAGGAAATAAAACGGAAATATGCCCAGGGCCAACCTTTGGTTGAGCCAGAGGAGGTCAATAAGCTCCCAACGAGAATGTATGAATTGCATCAATGGTACATGGACATTACCAAGATTTCCAATCGAGAGTCCCTCATGGTGAATGTCAACAAGGAGCATTACTACCATGAGAAAGCTGTGACCATTGAGTATTCAGAACTATTTCAGCTATACAATAAAGACGCACTCGACAAATCTATCGTCAGTTGCTATTGTATGTAAGTGATTTCTTTCTGTAATTTAAGTTTCAAGCTAGCTGTAGTGATCATTTTGATCAATCATTACCTGTAATTATCCTCACTATATTCTTTTCTGTGGTATTATGCAGGATGAAGATTTATGAAATGAAAAAAGGTGGACGCTATGGCATTGGGTTCGTTGACCCAAATACCATTAATGAATACACATGGAAAATAGATCCATATCACGAAAAAAGTGTAGAGGAAAGCATGCTACAGTTCTTCAAGGAACTCAAATACAATGAAGATATACTACTTCCTTACAACTTCCAATGAGTCACACTGTCTTGTACTACAAATTCTGTTTTTCCCTACTAGCTATAGCTACATGTTTTTGCTTACATATGCCCGCTTAATTAAGACATGCAAACGTGTGTGCATGCAGATTTCACTGGATCTTGTTAATCATTAAAGTTGATGAAGGAACAGTTGAAGTACTAGACTCACTACTTAAGAAAGCAAGTGACTACACCATCATGAAGGGGATAGTCAACAGGTAATTTCAATCATTATTAACTATATCTCGGCCTATTTAATTAGTTCGTCATTTCCTGATAACAACTATTTAATAACCCATTTATCCATTTTCTTTGTCGGCGGGCAGGGCTTGGGCAAAGTTCATCAGGGTCACTCCTGGCCCATGGAAACAAAGTCTGAAATGGTATCGACCCAAGGTAAGTAATTAAGTAGTACTAGCTAGTTGCCATCTCTTTAATTATCATGCTTATTATTATCTGATCAAATTCCATTCTCGTAAAGGCCCTAAAGCAGGCGTCGGGGAATGATCTATGTGCATACTACGTTTGCGAGAACATTCGCATGATGGCGTCCGAAAGGAGCAAATCTCAAAGACAGGAGTGGGTACGATATCGATTGTCAGAACACTATTCACAATTTTTACACCATTATCGATATCTAGTCACACAACTAATACACATGCATATTGATCTCCTTCTTAGCAGTTCAAAGAGGTGCGGGACAAGCTCCTAGCACCGGACCGCATAGAAGCAATTCAAGAGGAAATAGCGGGATTTTTGCTCGACCGGGTCATAGATCCCAAAGGAGAATACTATTACCTGCTACCGCCCCCATGAACCACTTCCAATTGTTATCGTGCTCCGAAGGCACCAATTAGCTGTAAGCTAATGTCACTGGCTCCGAAGGCACCAATTAGGAGAAATTATATATATATATATATATATATATATATATATACATGTGTAAAGATATGTGTGTGTATATATGTGTGAATTAATTAATGGTGGTTGTGAGACATTCGATGGTATGTATATATATATATATATTATGATCGGTTCTAATAGAAATTATATTTATATATATGCATAACGTGTACAATACGTAGTATCGTAAAATACCAGCAAACGAAAAATAATTAAATGGAAAACACAAAATTAAATGAAAAAGAAATCATAAACCCAAAACCCCCCCAACATTTTAATACCGGTTGGTGACACCAACCGGTACTAAAGGGCTTCCTGCCCCCGAAGCTGGCTCGTGCCACGTGGTTGCCCTTTAGCACCGGTTCGTGCTGAACCGGTACTAAAGGGGGGGGGCTTTAGTGCCTACATTTTAGCGCCGGTTACCAAACCGGCACTAAAGGGCCTTACGAACTGGTGCTATTGCCCGGTTCTGCACTAGTGTTCGTTGCATGACTTGCATATGTATATGTTGTTATTGCGGACTATTTTTTAATCCGTGTTGCGATATCGACTGTTGTTTCACATGGTGGGCTTGTTGCAAGAATCTTTAGCATCTTAGGATCGTCATTATGCGGAGGCTACTGGAATTGCTAGATCTGCATAGTGTCAATCCTAGGTGCTATCGGTGTCCACCCTGTCCCCACGCACAACCGCAGTTGCAGGTGCAACTATAGTTGCACACATTATTCCCCTATTTTACCTACCCCATCTCTTTTTTGGTTTTTTTTGTCGTTCCACCTCACGAGAAAAGCATACAAACGCCATTTTTTCCTCGATGGAGAAATGTGTTTTTGTCCACATGGTCTTCTTTTAGTTACATGTCCATCCTTAAACATATAACTATAGGTATTGTAATCTGACAGTAACTTCATGGCCCACAACATGATTGCAACTACGAGGAGGGACGCCGATCAATTGCAAGTCCACCCCTAGACATGCAACTACAAGTGTTTTAATATGAATGCAGTCGCACAACCTACAAAGTGACTGTAACTACGGGGATGGATGTCAATCAGTTGCAAGTCCACATGTGACATGCAACAGTAAGTGTTATAACTCAAGTGCAATTGCATGGACCACGTCTCCACGACATGGTTATAACTATGAGGAGGGATGGCCATCAGTTGCATGTCCACCCCTAGACATGCAACTTCAAGTGATATTACTCAATTGCAACTCGACGGTCCATAATAGGGCTGCAACTACGGGGATGGATGTTGGCTAGCTACATGTCCACTGCTCGGGATGCAATAGCAAGTGCTGCAACACGACTACACTGTAGGGGCACGCATGTGATACAACTGAGAGGAGGGACATCTGCTAGTTGCATGTCCACCAATAAACATGCAACTACGCACGTACCACATACCATGCGACAACAAGTGTTGTAATCCGACTATAATTGCACACTCTGTAGCATGACTACAACTAGGTAGGGGTTGGTCAATTACATGCCACCCACTTACACATGCAACTACACATGTTATAACCCTGCCGCAATTGCATGTGCACACGCCTGAGTGCAGCCAGGGAAGGCATGCTAGCCAGTTCTGTGTCCACCCCTATACATGGAAGTACACACGACACATATACAATACAACTAAGAGAGCTCCGACAAGAGTGCAACTGGAGCGATGTTGCATTTTATTTTCATTTTTTTGTCATTTTTACTCCCGCCTGGCCTTTTTAGGAAATAGGATAAAAATGCAGAGAAACAAAAAATACAAGGAGAAAAAACGATAATGATACACCTACGAAGGCTAACGTAAATTCTCACGTAACCTTCCCACAATAATTCTATCCCCCTGGTTTTAAGTGGGGTGGGCCCCACCTTTCCCCTAACTCCAATCACAAATTGCCATCTGGCCCATTACGTTAACTACGTAAGAAAGATTACATAGATGTAGCATTGTCTGAGAAAAAATATAGCAGATAATTCGCATCACACTATGAACATTGTCCATTTCTCCTATTTTCTTTTCTTTCTTTTTAAATCGCCTTTTCCTGTAGGGCATTCCATTGTCAATACAAAATATGATTAAAATGGCGAGCTTCTCATTTGTTTTTCTTTTATTTTTGTTTTCTGTGGCATTTTTCTTTTTTTATTACATAAATGAATTTTCATAAATGGATTTAAAATAAATGATAAGAAAAGGAAAAGGAAAAAATAAATAAGGGGAAAGCAGGAGAACAACAAAAGGGGACATGTTTTGTCTTCAAGGATAGTAAGCTTGCACGTGCAACGCACGTCTTGCTCCTTTCAAAGATTCGCTTTGAATCGCACCCGCACAAGTAAACCACAACAAGCATGAATTCAAAGATCTAACTAAAGACACTCGCCATGCTTGAAGATAAACTTAGGCATCATATTTGGCTCGCTATCATTATGTAAGTCGAGCAACAATGAGAAGTTTTTCAAAGGAAGATCAATGGTGGACATGTGGTCCGATACAGCTCACAGAACTATTACAAGGAAAAATGCAAATGAATAAACAATTGGTATAAGGAATGCGGCCACAAGTAAAGAGCATATAATGGTGAAGAAAATTAAACATAATGTATTGGACAACAATGCCCAACCATGTTATGAATTTTGTAGAGTATCTTCCAAAAAAATGCGAGGAAGAGTAACTTCAAATTCGATTGTGAGCTATCATCTATTCCAAGTTGATAACGTGTAAAATAAATCGGGAAGGGAATATAGAAACGAAGCAATAAAATTTGCTATTGCTCTAGTCCAACAAATTTACTTGTACAACATTGTTGAAATGTCTTCACCAATATTATATTCTCTGCACCCCTTCATCCACATTCGTTACTGAAAAGGCATTTAGGTTGCTCATTCGTCAACACACAACATGGGAGATCGATAATGCTTGCACAGTAAACACATTTCGTAAGCATGTCTCATGTTGCAATATACTCCCTCCGTCCCAAAATTCTTGTCTCAGATTTATCTAGATACAGTGTACTTACATCCGTATCTAGACAAATCTAAGACAAGAATTTTGGGACGGAGGGAGTATTTGTACTACTTATGGTCAGTGTACGAAAATAACAACAGAAAACGGCGAAGATCGCGCTCATATATGACATGGTACCTTACTTTGCAACTTAGTTTTATTAGCCAACCATAATTATGGATACTAATTGAAATAAGATGTGTCTTGTACAAGCAATCCAAGTACCTGGCTGTGTGCATAATATGATGCAGAGGCCGGGGTTGTCCCCTTAAAAAAAACAATCCAAGTACCTATTCAGATATTTTGACTTTATCAGCAAAAAGGGTACCTAATCCCTGAAAAATAAGTGAAATGTTTTGTCAGCGTATTCAAATCACATACAATGAGTGCATCTGGTTAAATAAGCCAACCATTTCCACCGGAAAAGATTTGAATTCTCCTTATTGTTGTATAAAAAAATGCATGGGTACAGATCATCAAGGTGTAAGCATGCAAGGAAAGATCTTGCCAGCTCAAACTTGGGTGAAAACAATAGCTCAAGATATCGAAGGGTTGTGCTCACTATCCAGGTATTAGAGAACTAATGTCAGACCTGCTCTACAAAAGACATCGTTGGTGGTGAAACGCTGATAGTAAGTACAAAACAATTCCTGTAGTCCATTCTTTCATAGTAAACTCTGGCTGAATTATAGTTGTCAACACTCATGCATCACAGTCACAACGCCAAGAGTAACCTATAAGATAGCAGGAATATCATTAATTTTTAACATCTGAAGCACAAATGCGTACAAGGAAAATAATCTAAATACTTACACTAAAGTGGCAATAATATCAGAGACTTTTGATTTTCAGTAGAACTGATAGCAATCACACATTGGAATATTCTTACAAAAGCGCAGTTAGATGAAGTACTCCAGAGATAACAATTGGCCAACATGTACAACAAAATACATCAGAAAACTGAAGTGAGAAAGAGAGGTGACATTCAGATTCCTTGCCATCACTGTGCCATTGTAAGCATGGACAACCACCATGTTGTGGAGCAAATTCTGATAAGGATGATGTGTGGTGCAAAATAAGAACAAGAGGAGTAAACCAGTATTCTCTCATATTGAACAAAAATCAAAACTCGCATATTGATGCATCATGAACCTGGGCGTTTGAATCTCTTGTTATGTTGTAATGACAAATAGGATAATGCCTATGAGGCTAGAATTTCATACACCTCTTACCAAAAATTTGTAGATTTCTTTTGTTGGTAATGACAACTCAGAACTTGCAGAGGCTAGAATATAAGGAATCACTCAAACCAGAGAGGAGGCAGGGCCGTCCGGTGCGGTGGGGGTGAGGTCCGGCGGGTGAGGCGCGGGGCGATGAGGCGTTGTGTGCGGATGGCGAGGTAGCGGCGAATTAGGGCCGAAACATGCGTCGCGTCGAATGCAGCAGTGGGCGACGACACGTGGGTGCCCGGAAGAAAGCACAACTCCTCCTCGCGCGTCGCCGCCGGAGGCTCGCGTCCTGTCGTGGCTGCTACTTCTTGTACATGAGTTCCGACTTCCCATGGCACACACGCCTCCGCGGGACAGGGCCAGGGCACGCGTGTTGCCAGCAAGTCAATCGGTGCGTACTTCTGATCTCTTCGACACTGACACCACGACGTGTCTTTTCATAGGAGCATTCACCCCTTGATCCTTGGGGACATGCGCCGCCGGCGTCGGACAGGGCCGGGCCGCGTGTGTGTTGCCGAGCGAGCGCACCGCTAGCTTGGGCGTGTCCTCTCCTCTGCGTGCCATATTCTACCTTCCTCCTGCGTTGGTTTGGATTCCTCAATGACGGGCTCCTCACGCGTCTCGCTTGCATTGGCGGGCGGCTTGCATGCTCTTGGGGGTTTCTCTCAGTTGGATGGAGGTTTTGTACGTGAATTGATTAGATTGAGAGGTTAGTGCTAATTAAGGGAGAGATGTTAACTGATGGTAGTTCAGATTGCATGCGTCCCCTGATTGTAGGAGTTGCCGATGCGGGACGTGGGGTGTTTTCATCGGTGGAGTATGGTCAGTCATTGGAAATTTCCAAGTCCACACCATAGAGTCATTTGGATCAACGATGACCGCCAGATTGAGATTTGTGAGACAAATCGTGTGGTGTTGACTGTGTCGTGGGTTGTTGTGGGGCTAATTATGGGATGCATGTAAAAAATTTGTTGTTTAATTGTTTAATAGTAGTGGAGAAGGGGACGGACAAAATTGCCGTAAGACTAGCCAAGTGAGCGGACGAATATAAAACACAAATTGAGCTGAATTTACTTCCATAGAGTGATTATCTGGCGAGATCATATTTAGTACTTATGGCGCTACTTCTACCTTTAACCGTACGGAAAAGCTATTTTCCTGCCGTCTGTTAGCGACAGGCATGTACGATCGTTTTTTTTTCCTTCGGTCTTTCTTTTCTGCTCTGGCGCGTAAAAAGAGCTTCAGAAAAATAGTGCCCATGTATGATCGTTTTTTTTTCCTTCGGTCTTTCTTTTCTGCTCTGGCGCGTAAAAAGAGCTTCGGAAAAATAGTGCCACTGCTAGGACTCGAACACATGACCGTTTGGTTACGACCACAACGCATTACCAGCTGAGCTAATCACCTATTTTTGCTTCATTTGCGGGTTAATTTGTATTTCTACCTTAGTAAATGAGAACGAGAAAGAAAAACTACAACACCTTTGATGAGGAGACAAAACCATTTGCTCCAAGTTTTTTAAAGGGCCGATGCAACGTGTTTTGTACTCCACTTGTCTCTCTTTTGTAGTGATGAATGTTTTCTAGAGAAATAAATGTTTCACTCCTATAGAATTCGAACAACGCTCTTTTTCTCGTTTATCATATCTCGGTAAATTCTTTTGTAATGAGATTGATAATTATATGTACCACAAACCTGATAGCTTATGTAGAAATATCGTCGTAGCTTTTTTACAAAAAAAAACTAATGTAAACATACACTCGATAACTTTTTTGTATAAAAATAGTATGGTAACTTACACATTGCATATCTGATAACTTATGCACCAGGGCCCTGGTACCTTTAGCGACCGAGGGGGGGGGGGGGGTTGATCAAATATACCCCGGTAATAGCATGATAACTCACACATTGCAGACCTGATAACTTATGTATCCCTGTCCTGGTAACTTTGGCGACCGAAGGGGGGGGAAGGGTTGACGAACTTTTGTGCGAATAGCATGGTAACTCACACATCGCAGACCTGATAACTTTTGCACCCATCCTGGTAACTTTGGCAACGAATGCGGGGGGGGGGGGGGGGGGGGTTGATGAAATATCCCCTCGGTAGATTTTTGTGTCGATATCATGATAAGTCACACATTGTGTACCTGATAACTTATGGACCCCAGTCCTGATAACTCTGATACGGGGGTGGGGGTGGGGGGAGTTGACGAAACACCCCCCGGTAACTTTTTGTGTGAATAGTATGGTAACTCACACATCGCACACCTGATGACTTATGTACCCCAGTCCTGATAGCTTTGGCATGAGGAGGGTGGGGGGGCGGTAACATTTGTGTGAATAGCATGGTAACCCACATGTTTGCAGAAATGATAACTTATTTACCCCGGTCCTGGTAACTTTAGCGAGGGGGTTGATTAAATATACCCACAGTAACTTTCATGTTAATAACACGGTAACTCACGCCTCGCAGACCTGATAACTTGTATACCCTGGTCCTGATAACTTTGGGGACCGGGATGGGGGAGGGAGGGACATCATGAAATATACCCTCGGTAACTTTCATAGATGAAGTGGAATTTTTCCAGAAAAATAGCTTTCGTTTTTTCTTATGACAGTAGTAACAAAGAGTTTAAAACAATTTCGTTGTTGAACTAATGAACAACAAACTAGGTTGGCGTGATGGTTGTTGGGCTTTGTACTTGGGCCTATCCTTTCCACCTCGACGCAGGTTTGAATCCTGTGTAGGTAATTTTTTTCGCGTTTTTAATTATGGTGTAATAAATCGATTGGGAGAAGCACGGGAATAGCGGTGGAGCGTTGTTTCCCCCGTCGAGGGGATCGTGCGGATCTGTCGCTAACGACCAGTCGACTGGTCGTTAGCACAGTCCTTAACCGTATAACGCGCACACCACTTGATCTAATGGCCGACCCATTTAAGTTTCATGCGAGAGAAAGCTTGTCCCGGTTTTGGGAAACTTCTGGAAGCTTCCCATCCAATTTTGGGAAGCTTCCGCCTGATTCTTTTTTGGGTTTTCGGAATTGGGTTTTGTTCAACATTTTTGTGGTTTTTAATTTTATTTTTCTTCTTTTTTATTTTTTAGAATGCACAAACTTTTTGAATTTTGGTGATTTTTTTCCTCAAATTTTGTATTTTTTTTCCAAACTTGCGAGTCTTTTTCAAAGTTTATGAAAGTTTTTGTATTCTTGAACCTTTTCTCTAATTTTGTGAACGTTTTCAAATATGTGTGTTTTAGTATTCGCAAAAAGGTAAAATTTCGAACCTTTTTTGAGTTCGTGATATTTTTCAAAGTTAATGATTTTTTGTATTCACTAATTCTGTCAAATTCCTGAACTTTTTTTGTCTTCCCAATTTTTTAAATTCTTGAACTTTCTCTTATTTACGAACTTTTTTCAAAATTGTTAACTTTTTTTGTATGGTTAAAGAAATGCGAGCAAACCGGCAGTGGATCACTGGACGCGAACCAAGCGCTCCTGCTAATGGGCCAGCACAAGAGACGGCGCTGACGAGCGCCTGTGCAGCAACCAGCGCTCGAAGCGCGGATATAGCTCTCGGTTTTTTCCCCTAAAAAAAGCTCTCGATTGTTTATGTACGTGAAATCAAAACGTGGATGAGTCACCTGGCTGAGACATCGCCAAGTCTCAGTCGGCTAAGCCTTAAGCCACCCCCTTCAGATTTTACGAGGTGTAGAAAATGTATTTTCAACGAAACAACAAATAGAAGGTTTCCTATAGCCCGGCCACCAAATGCACCCTTCAGTACAACCAACAGTCGCCGCCCTAATCAACGCGTGATCCTACACTGTGGTACATAAACAGATGTGCTACTACTAGATGATGATGACCATCCCTTGATCATATTTCAAGGCTATAAATAGTCGCTGCGATAACACGCACATCCCTTGATATAATGGGCCGGCCCAGCTAAGTTTCCTGCAAGAGGAATGCACATCCCTTGATCTAATGGGCCGGCCCATCTAAGTTTCCAGCGAGAGGAAGCTCCTCTCAAGAGCAACTAGTTAACGAGCGCTCCTTCAGAAACCTCGCAACGATTAGCGTCACTTGGCGCGCTCTCAGCCATTCGTCACGTGTCGCGTTCTGGACGCTCCCTCCAGATTTTTTTTATTTTATTTTTTCGCACACGTTTTTGGCTTTTTAAACGGGTTTTTTTTTACATTTTGGTTTTCCCCCGGTCTTCCTTAGCTTTTTGATAAAAAAATTATGAAAAAAATTGCGCAAAGAAACACGTTTTCTTTTTTTCGCGAAAAATCACGGTTTTTCTTCTACGAGAGGCACGGTTGTGCTTTAGCGAGAGTCACGGTCGTGCCTTTCTGAAACGAAAAAAACATATTTTCTGTTTTTTTTCTTTCGCGAGAGTCATGATTTTACTTTCACGAGAGGCACGGTTATGCTTTCGTAAGGGAAAAACAAAACGCGTTTTCTGTTTTTTTTTCTTTCGCGGGAGTCATGGTTTTGCTTCCGCGAGAGGTACGGTTGTGCTTTCGCGAGAGTCACAGTCGTGCCTCTCAAAAAAGGAAAAAAATACGCATTTTCTGTTTTTTTTTCTTCCGCGAGAGTCACGGTTTTGCTTTCACTAGAGGCATGGTTGTGCTTTCGCGAGAGTCACGGGCGTGTCTCTTTCCAAAAGGAAAAAAACGCGTTTTTTGTTTTTTTTTCCTTTCACGAGAATCACGGTTTTGCTTTCACAAGAGGCACGGTTGTGATTTCGCGAGAGGCACGGGCGTGTCTCTTTTGGAAAAGAAAAAAACCGTGCTCCCGGATTCAGTTTTTTCGCCCGGTTTTTTTCGTGTAAAAAAGTTCGTTAAAACCTATCAACATGGGATCCAGTTTTGAAAATCTCGACGTGAGGAATCCAATGGTGATAACGGTTTGAGATTTGGACGCATAGTTTAAGAGATAAAACATTTTGAATAAATGAACGAAAAAAGGGAAAACTCTCATGTTGCGACAAGTGGTGCGCTGCATGTGCGCCACTTGTCGTGACCTGGGAAGGTGGAGTGTTCTTTGCAACGAGTACTCCTTAATTAGTGATTTCAGCTCCTCCCTGTTTTGGGAAACCTCTGGAAGTTTCCGGCTCGTTCTTTTTTGAGTTTTTTTGGACATTTGTTTGATTTTTTATTTTATTTTTCATCTTTTTATTTTTAAGAATGCACAAAGTTCTAAAAAGTTGGTGGGGTTTTCTCAAATTTTGCATTTTTTTGTCAAACTTGCGTGTCTTTTTCAAACTTTATGGACTTTTTCATATTCACAATCCTTTTTTCCATTTTATGAACCTTTTAAAATATGTGTGTTTTCATGTTTGCAATCTTTTTCTAAATCCCCAAACTGTTTTTGAGTTCGTGATATTTGTCAAATTCATAAAACTTTTCAAATTTAATGATTTTTTGTATTACCGAACTTCTGTCAAATTCCTGAACTTCTTTTTTGTTCCTGAATTTTTTAATTCGTGAACTTTTTATTTATGAACTTTTTTCTAATTCATTAACTTCTTTTGTTTAGAAATACGAGCAAACCAGCTGTGGAGCAACCGAGCGGAGCAAGCGCTCCTGCTAATGGGCATGCGCAAGAGTCGGCACTCACTAGCGCCACGCTCGAAGCGCGGATATAGCTCTCGATTTTTGGTGCACGTGAAATCAAGACGTGGACGAGTCACCCGGCTGAGACATAGCAAAGTCTCAGTCGACTAAGGGCATGTACAATGGTGGTGGTATATGGTTATATATATCCCATGACAAAAAATAATTTGAGGTATCTATATTTATTTATTTCTTTCCAATGCGAGTTATCACTAGTGGGCCTCATTAAGAAATAAAAAATAAAAACTCTAGTACACATACATCTCTACTTTTTACTATAATCTTTTTAGATTTTGTCATCAGACCATATTTTTTTTCTTCAAGCACCCGCCTTCTGGAGAGAATCCCGCTTTCCTATACAAACCTACTTTACGTTATATCCGATCCTACATGATATGCGAGGCATCATCTTGAGGCTATATATTGTACATGCCTTAAGCCTTAGCCACTCCCTTTCAGATTTTATGAGGTGTAGAACATGTATTTTCGATGAACGATAAATAGAAGGGTTCCCTACTGCCTGGCCACCAAATGCACCCTTCAGTACAACCAACAGTCGCGGCCCTAATCAATGCATGGCCCTACGCTATGGTACACGCCCCTAAACAGATGTGCTCTAGTAGATGATGATGGTCATTTTTGGCCAGCGTCTAGAACGTCCGCTCTCGCAGCACTGCTGCAGAGTGCAGATCGATCCAATGGCGGTCCAGCCGGCCGGCTGACGTCTAGCGCGAGCATAGTTTATTCATCCTAGAGACAGCTATCCAGATATCCACATACCCACAGCTAGTTAAAGCCTCGGCCGGCCGATTCACAGCACATACGGTAGCTATGGCGACGGCAATAACAGAGTGCACTCCGTCCTTCTTGGCCGCTGCCGGCCTCGCCGTGCTGGCGATCTGCTCGTACCTTGCCGTCGTCCTCCGCCGCGGCGGCGTCGCCGGAGCGAAGCGGTACCCGCCGGCGGTCGGCACGGTGTTCCACCAGGTATACCACCTCCGGCGGCTGCACGACTACTACACGGACCTGTTCCGCGAGCACATGACGTTCAGGCTGCTCTCACCGGGACGGGGGCAGATTTACACGTCCGACCCGGCGGTAGTCGAGCACATCCTCAAGACTAACTTCTCCAACTACGGCAAGGTGCACAAATACAGTATCCTCAGGACTTTGTTTTTTTCGAGGGAATCCTCAGGACTAACTTAGGAGTACAAGTACAGTAAAATGAGTAAAATGGCAGTTAATTAAGGACCCCTTAATTCAGCTATATATGCGTGCTCATATGTGTTAACTAATCTGGACATAGAGAGCAACTTCAGCATGCATATGAGATTATGAGTTAAATCATTCAGACTGGCCTGTTAGATGAAGGATGTGGCTAGATCTCAGTCGATCGAGACTTAACCAAGTCTTAGTCAAGTGACACAATATATAAAAAAGAAGATTTTTTTAAATTGCACGGATCTCTACGTCAAATCTCATGAATATAATATCGACTGAGATTTCGTTAAGTCTTAGTCGACTAAGATTTCGTTAAGTCTCTGTCGACTGAGATTTAGCAATCCCGTTAGATGAAAATCCTGCTCTCCGCTTTGGCCTCAATCTTATTACCTCCCTCCTGCTATCGTTGGCCTAGTTTCGGATTAATTCAGTTTGGTATAAAAAAACTCTTGGAGAATAGTGTTGCTTTTATTTTGAAACCCCTGGAGAGCCCGACGTGTGGGATTTCCTAGGGGTGGCCGTCTGATGGGGTGTGTGCTCATCATCTTGACTTGCCTCCCTAACGAGGGAGCTGTGGTTTCAGCTTTCATCGTTGAGGGAAGCGCATTGTGGAAGAAGCTTGCCTGCTGCTTGCTTGCTGGTAGGTGTGCGTGGGTGATCTAGTGGTAATGTAAGACGTTGTGGTTTCTGTCAATGGAAGTCAGACATGAAACTCTCTTTTTTAAAAAAAGCTAATAAAGAACTAAAACCATGACACTATTATGGATCGGAGGGAGTAGTAGATTGTTATCCTCGTTAGAGATCTTGGACTTGGATTCGTTAATTGTAAAACAGTATCAGTTCCCCATTTTATCATGCAATTGGATGTGCTAACAACACATGTGCAAGAATTTTGACGCAAAACTAACTAATCTACGTGTTCCATAATGTAAGATTATTTTGCAAGCTACTTTAGCTTATAAAAACATCTTATATTATGGGACGAAGGGAGTAAAAGAGTTGGCCTCAGCAAGTGATAGTGATGTTATTGGCTGACATGTGTATGATGCTTCGGACAAATACACAGGGCGTACGAGTTAGACACCCTTTACCAATATACTCCTTCTGTTCACTTCTATAAGACGTTTTAGATTGTACAAATAGTACCCAAAATAATTCATGGTCAGTTGCCTAAAATGTCTTATAAAAAAGAATGGAGGAAGTACTAGCTAGTACCAATATACCCAAGAGTCAATTATACCGGTGGTGCCTAAACTTGGCGCAAACGGTTATTTTGGTGCTAGAACTAATGGCATACATTGAACTAGCGCAAAAACCTGGCTCGGACGTGCAAGTACAGTGCAAATCACGTTTGGATACGAAGCGATGCTGACTTGGCATGGGGCCCACTGTCACTGATTGGAAGGCTGAGAGGAGGGCGTATGGCCTGTTTTTCTTTTGCAAAAAACAACTTGAATTGGCATTTTATTTTTTTGACTCTATGAGAGATGGGTCCCATATGTCAGTGCAGTGTGAAAATTAACGATAAATAAAACTCCCGTGTCTCGAACCCTTGACTCTGCCTTGCACACAGAAGGATGTAGGGACTACACCTTCTAGTATTCACGTCACAAAATGGATAACTAATGTGGCAGAACAAAGACCCTCGTGGAGCTGAAATGGACTGTGATCAATGCCGCCCGTTTGCACCTGTTCTTTTCTAGAAATTTGTAAAAGGTATGTAACTTCTAATCTCAATAATGAAAATAATATTTAATTATTTGCGTGGTACAAATATTATACATACAAACTTAATAACTTACGTTTCATAATTGTTCACGTGTTATTTTAAAAATATTCATATATTTAAAATAAGATTTATGAATTACAAAAATGTTTGGCTAATTAATAACAATACAAATATTTTTAACATTACAATTCCGAAATATTATTTAAAGTATACAAACAATTCTGTAATTATACACACATGTTTATATTTCAATGTTTGTATAAATAAATATTCATAATTTAAAATTTAAAATTTCATATGAATATTCATTAGTGGCTAATATTTCAATTATATTTTTCTGAATATAAATCAGGAGTGAAAATTATATCGCACAAATGTTTGTATTCATCATTTTGTATCATTTAAATATAAGCTACAAGTGTATAAATTTTTTGTATCCATTGAATAAACATTTAAATCTCCGTATTTACCAAACATTTTTATATAATACTCCCTCTGTAAAGAAATATGAGAGCGTTTGGATATTTCTTTACGAAAGGAGTACATGGGTGTATATTCATATAGTTTTATTTACTAATCATTGTTTGTATATAATATTTATAACACACGAATATTTGAACATTGTTTTTATTACTTACGTTTTACATATGTATTAAAAACTAGTGCGTGCTAAATGGGCCGCGCTATTTGCAGCTCATATAAGTCCCACATGCGTTCTCCTGATGGTTGCTAAAAAAATATGCATCCTCCTTACATTCAAAACTACTATTATCAGAATCTGTCATTTTAACGTAAATGATGGACTGGCTTGGATGGTTAGCTATCCAGCAGTTGGTCTTGGGTTCAAGACCTGTGGGCGTTTGTTTCATTTTTATTTTCACGTACTGAGAGGTGGGCCCCATGTGTCATAGAGTCAAAATAAAATGACATCTGCTGCGTGTTGATAAGGGTTTTTTGTGAGAAATAAAAAAAGTTGAGGGGTCTTTGCAAAAAAGAAACAGGCCCCACGCCACGCTGGCGCGCCAAGTCAGCGTCAATTTCGTATTCAAATATGATTAGCACAGCATTGCATATCCATACCAAGTTTTTGCACCAGTTTAATGTATGCCACAAGTCCTAGGGTATGTTTGGTTTAAGCCCCAGCTTGCCACACCAAAATTTTGGTATGACCAATGCCCAAGCATGACCAAAAATTTGATAAGCTATTCTTGTTTGGATTGTAGCCATCGGATGGTCGATGGTCGTCCACAAATGCATGTGCATGCTAATCATGAGAGGGCTCACTAAGTAACTACCGGCCAAAGAATCTGCAGCCTAGTTGCATGCATCATAGTAATAAAAAAAAGTAAAATTGGCTGGGGCCCACCAAAACAGAGAGGGCAAAAGGTGACGCCAATTTTTTGGCGGAGCTTCTCCACGCCCTTGACTCGTCAACTCGTTGGCCAAAATTATACACGCGATTAGCGGCTGTCATTGGCGCGCCGATTTTTTGGCAGCAGTCCAAACTAGCACCAAATTTTGCGGGCAAGCCAAAATTTTGGTATAATATGGTTTGGTTGTCATTCAAATACATCCCTAACACCAAAATGACTGTTTGTGTCAAGTATAAGCACCATCAGTGTAATTGATTCTATACCCAAAACTAGGGAAAAGTCTAAAATAAACCTTAAATTTGTACTTTGAGTCTGAATTGAACCCTAACCTCAAAATCCTTGAAATTGGCACCCTAAACTCTCTAACCCCGGTCTATCCCGGCGTCTTTTTGCTGAAACCTCGTTTGTACTGGGGGGATTGCATATGTAACTGGGGGAGGGGGGAGGGCAGCGCTAGCTGGGCTGGCTATGGGCCATACTTCAATCGTTCTCGCCGCGTGGGCTCTCACCAGACACAACCCAACTGAAGCCTCCTTCATCGATCGGCATTGTGTGTTTGGCAATTGCATTGCTCAGTCGCATGCATTGCGCTGCACAATGCTAGCAGGATCAACCGATCTCCCTCATCTCCGCTCGGCCTTGTACGTTCTCGTGCTCCTTTTACTTGCTGGCTTGGCTAGCATGGCCGAGGAGCAGCAGCACAAAGTGGCGCGCGTCGTGGCGTGCATGATCAGTAAATGCATGTGCTGTTGCTGTAATCAGTTTGATAATGTGATGGTGTGCAGCTGCAACTGCAGAGCTTTTGTCTTAGAGCATCTCCAACAGCCGCGCTATGCGCGGCGCGCTAAAATAGATAAAAAAACGATACATAGATATTTCACAGTGTGTACATAGTTCATCATAGTATAGATAGATAAAAAAAACTAGTCCAACACGATAAAAACTACGGCGCAACTAGATAAAAACTACGGTGCAATTCAAACGTGCCGAGGCCGAGGCGGATGTCACCGGACCGAATCTCAGCATAGAAGGCGCCGGAGGGGCACTTGCGGACACCGCGGTAGCCTGAAGATCCCCGGCGGCGCGGCGACATGGTGGTGCCGCGTCGGTGGCGGGGCGAGGAAGCGGCAGAGGAATCAGAGGAAGCAGGGAGAGAGCGCGTGGCAATGTGGACCACGTGACGGGCGCAGCAATTTATAGGCGCGCCGGAAGCGGTGCGCCAAATTTAGTGCGCGACCTCCCGCCGCGCGCAATCATTTCCCGCGCGCCCGAGTTTCTCGCCTCCGCTGGAGTGCGTGAAAACGTCTCGCACTTGCTAAAATGGCAGTTTACCGCGTGCGCGGGGTTTTTGTCGCCGCAGTTGGAGATGCGCCGTTGCAAAACACAAGCTTCATGGAGTCCCTTTTTCAAAAAATATTCAAAATATATTAAAAAGTTTCAAATAATATTTTTTTCTACAAATATATATGCATGTTCTTCTAGTATGTACAAAATTTCAGCAAATTTGATTATTTGCATAGTGCATAAAAAAGACAATTATCAGTCCCAAAAACAAAAAGGGAAAGACATCTTTTAATTCATGTATTTATCTTTTTTGTGTGCATCACTTTTTTCTAGAAAAACTTTCAATATATTCATCATCAATTATGATAGTACAACGATTACCGACAATAAAAAAACTATATCCAAATCCGTACACCATCTAGTGACGACTACAAGCATTAAAACGAGTTGAAGACGCGCTGCCGTCATCACCCCTCCTTCCCTGGACTCGGACAAAACTTGTTGTAGTAAACAATCGAAAAGTCGCTGTGCTTTCCCTGTATGTTTATAAAATTTTATACATGTATACTACAAACATATATCTATGTGTATGCTTTTTCCAGATTTTTTTTGGATGTGAAAAAAGTATTTTTCTTTGAAGGAAAAATAAAGAGCTCCGTGAAGCTCGGTTGCTGTTTGCACTTTTCGATATCCCGTCCCTTTCTTCACTAGTACTCATCCAGCTCAATTTTTTTTTATAAACTACTCATCCAGCTCATTCTAGTTTCGAACAAAGTGAGAAGAGTTGTACCTCCTCACTCTAGCAATGCTCGTATTGCTTTAACTCATCCTATTTTTTAACTAATAACAGAACACGATATAGATAACAGCTAGTCATCTTATTTCGTCAGCCAACGCGCACAGAGTGGCGCTCAACCTGACGCGGAGCGAATCCCCGCCACTTATGCAATCCCCCGGGCACAAACAAGCTCTTAGCCAAAAAGGGCTGGGATAGACCAGGATTAGAGAGAATAGGGTGCTAATTTCACGGATTTGAAGGTCAAGGTTTGATTCAAACTCTGAATACAAATTCAAGATTTATTTTAGACTTTTCTCCCCAAAACTAATAAAACAGATGCCCTCACCAAGTCAGCGTGATGTTATTCGCTGACATGCGTACGATGTTTCTGAACAAACACATAGGGCGAGTCTAACTACGAGAACACGAGCGACCTCTTCGGCGACGGCATCTTCGCGGTGGACGGCGACAAGTGGAAGCAGCAGAGGAAGATCGCCAGCTACGACTTCTCGACGAGGGCCCTCCGGGACTTCAGCGGCGGCGTCTTCAACAAGAACGCCGCCAAGCTCGCGCACATCGTCTCCGACAACGCGGCGGCGAAGCAGCCCATGGACTTCCAGGCACCGATCTGATCAATCTGGCAAACCATCATTTCCTATCGATCATAGGGGGGTTCTGACAAGGCTGTCCTGCATGTGCATGTCTCTTGGATCGATCAGGCCTTGCTGATGAAAGCGACGATGGATTCCATCTTCACCATCGCCTTCGGCCTGGACCTCAACACGCTGTCCGGGGCGGCGGCGGACGAGGGGAGCCGCTTCGCCGCGGCGTTCGACGACGCCAGCGAGTTCATCCTGCTCCGCTTCGTCAACGCGTTCTGGAAGGTGGCGAGGTTCCTCAACGTCGGCGCGGAGGCGGCTCTTAGGCACAGGATCAAGGTCGTCGACGAGTTCGCGTACAAGCACATCCGCGCCAGGGCCGACGAGATGTCGGTCGGCAAGGCACACCACGCCGTAATCTAACCTGCCCTGACCTTATTCCATCGACTTAACACGCTTGCTGTGCTTGAAATTGAGCTCGAGTCCTGACTTGGTTACTTACTACTCGACTTGACAGGAGTCCAAGTGTGATTTGCTGTCGAGGTTCATTCAGGCGACCACCAGCGAGTCCGGGGAGGTGGATTACAAGTACCTGCGAGACATCATAATGAACATCGTCATAGCCGGCAAGGACACGACCGCCGGAGCGCTGGCCTGGTTCCTCTACATGATGTGCAAGCACCCGGAGGTGCAGGAGAAGATCAGCGAGGAGGCCAGGGAGGCTGCCGACGCCGGCGAGACCGCGTCCATCGACGACTTCTCGCAGAGCCTTACCGACGAGGCGCTGAACAAGATGCACTACCTGCATGCCGCCCTGACAGAGACACTCAGACTGTACCCTTCGGTCCCGTTGGTGAGTCCATCCATCCATAACAGCAAGCTCCAAACTTGTAATCATCGAAGGAAAAGTCGTTGCTTTGTGGGATTGCATGTAAAATTGTACTCCTACGTAATTTTTGTTGGGTGTTTCATCAGGATAACAAGGAGTGCTTTTCGGACGACGTTCTGCCCAACGGCTTCAGCGTCGGCAAGGGGGACATGGTGTTCTACGCCCCCTACGCCATGGGCCGGATGGAGCGCCTGTGGGGCGAGGACGCCCAAGCCTTCCGGCCCGAGCGGTGGCTCGACGAACACGGCGTGTTCCATCCAGAAAGCCCTTTCAAGTTCACAGCTTTCCAGGTATAACCATGTCACATCCCTCAAAAAAAAAGGTAACCATGTCACACAAAAACACCATGACCTTCCAAGTGAAACGTGTTCTGAACTTGAAAGATAATACTGGCAGCTGAAACTTGTTCTGGACATACCTATCCTCAGAAATTCAATGGTCAGATTTTAATATACTGCTCCCTCCCCTGTCAGCAGTATAGGGTACTTGTAAAAAACGGTCTATAACTTAGCTATATTTGTGAGGGTTATTTCTAAAACTTGTTCTGAACATAAGTTAGCTATATTTGTGAGGGTTATTTCTAACTCGGGACACCTGCTACTTGGTTGGTCTGCATGCAGGCTGGTCCGAGGATCTGCCTGGGAAAGGAGTTCGCGTACAGGCAGATGAAGGTCTTCGCGGCAGTGCTGCTCCGTTTCTTCGTGCTGGGTCTGCGCGACAAGGACGCCAGCGTGAACTACAGGACCATGATCACGCTCTACATCGAGCAGGGTCTCCATCTCACGGCTGTGGCGAGATGATTGTGCTTGGGCATATACACATACAGATACAGTAGCTGGCAGCTGGCTTGCCAATGCGAGTGACAGGCCCATGCGTCCTTCTGCAGAGACACCAAAGATACTATGCGACTTGTGTGTGGTCGCCACGCGCGAATAATAAGCTGAGTCCAGCGTCAGTATATAGTGTGGTCTGTGCAGAGTAGCATTTCTTGTGATTGTGATTGTGATTGTGATTTGTGAATCGGACCTCTCACCGGTACCAGAATGGATTGCTTTTTTTTCTCCGCAAACTCTTTTTTCTTTCTCAGAAGAGTACGTTTCTGGGGGCCTTCGTGTTCATGACAAATGGACCGCGGGGACTTGCGCATGTTTTTCTTTTCTTTTTGGGATTTTTTAATCTATTCATCTAACAGCATTCCGGCGGCTGCGTGCGTCTTCACAACACGGCTGCGCATGGATTGATCATAGCGGACGATGGCGGCGCCTTTGATGTCTTTTTTCCTTCCGAGGGTATCATTTTGAAGCAGGTGCCGACTAGAGGGGCCAAGAGGTGGTGTGGTGTTGCATCTATTGCATCGTCCGGCGGGTCTCGGCGGTGTGACGCAGTGGAGTCTCAGCAGTTGACGCGTGTAAATGGACGCGCGCAGGGTGTTGGCGTAGTGGTGACGTCAGATGACGGTTGATTCCTCCTGAAGATGGGATAACAGAAGATGGTAGCGGCGGATTCTTTAGTGTGTGTGCATGCAGAGCACGCTAAGGGTCGGCTAGATCGGTTGGTACTCTCGGCTCGCCGTGGGGCGGCTTGGCGAGACCACCGGGTTAGATGGTGTGTGTTCGTGCGAGGTCAGGGCACATCATCATGATTGTAGGTGTAGCGACATATGTCATCAAGGAGGTGTCTTTGAATCGATCCTTGTATTTATTTTGTCAAGCTATGTTGGATAATTTAACAAAGATGACATGTGTGCATCCTTGAACGCAAAGACCAGGTTTTAACCTCCTTTTCAAAGAAGAAAAGGTACAAAGAATACCAGAAGTAACATGGATTACATCCAGGTTTGTAGATCATCTAACGAAGACTACAATCACCGGAGCGAGCCGAAGGAGCGCCGCCGTCATCGCTTTTCCTTCATCGGAGTCGGACAAACCTTGTTATAGTAGATAATCAGGAAGTCGTCATGCTAAGGACCCTTAGGACCATCGCACTAGAACATCAACCTTCGCCAATGAAGAGAAGCGTAGATCGGATGGATCCAACCCGTAAATTCAGGAACACAAACGAACGAAAGACCAGATCCAAGTGGATCCACCAAATACCAACACCGACTGTATCCCACGAGATCTGTCGGGAACACACCTTCACACGCCCTCCGACGCTGCTAGACGCACCACTGGGACCAGGGCTAGGTGAGGAGAAGCTTATCTCATCTTCAGGGAGCCGCCGCAGCCTTGCCTTCGGCCTTCCCGAGTAGGACACAAAGCCTAACCAAGCTAATAAAAGCACCTAAAAATAGTACCCACATGTTGGTAAGGGTAGGGATCCATCGTGTCTCCATGACCCTAGGGCGTTTCCAACTCATAGGGAAGTAGTATGGGGTATAAGCACAACGAGCATACACTCAGGCATTTGCATAGTTTAGATATGCACAACCAACATCAAAGCACACACACAAATGATCGACCGACAAATAGGGAAGCCATAGAAAACGCAATGCCTAGACGGGGGGAGGGGGTAAAACGGTAAAAACGAGTAGCATTGATCCTGGCTCGGCAGTTGCAACCACCAAAAATGATGCAAGTGCATATGGTCCAGACCTGATATCCACACAAGCTCAAAACCGAACACACACTAGGCAAATGGTCAATCACCTACAACTAAGTGGATCCACTAATCGTGCGGTGCTACTTGTGATAGACGTTGGGACTTTTTCTAAAGAGGAAGGGTGAAGTAGTATAGTAGTAGAAAGTATTTCCCTCGGTTAAGAACCAAGGTTTATCGAACCAATAGGAGATTCATGCAAACAAAGGTTGACAGTACCTGCACACACACAAACAAATACTTGCATCCAACGTAGGCAAGAGGGTTGTAAATCCCCTTGTACTCATTAATTGTAAGGATTACTTCTCATAGTGGTAGATATATAAATTGAAAAACAAAATAAAAATAAATAAATTGTAGCAAGGTTTTAGGGGTTTAGTAATATGAGGTGAATGGACAAGGGGGGGGCATAACTTTCACTAGAGGCATCTCTCTCAAGAACATAGCGAACGGTGGGTGCACAAATTACTGTTGGGCAATTGATAAAAAAAACGCATAGTTATGATGTTATTCATGGCATGATCAATACATATCCATCACATCCCTAACAAGTAGACCGTTAAACTTATTAACGCCTACTACTATTACTCCACTTCGAGAGCGCTTCTAAGCTTGCCTCTCTAGGTATTAGTTCATAACAAACATAGTATTGCTTTAAGTATGATGACATAATATAGACAAAATAAGACCAAGCAATATGATCTAATCATGTCGTTTTATCCTTAATAGCAGTAATACAAATACGTGCCTCGCTACCCCTTCTATCATGAGGTTAGGACACGGCAAGATTGAACCTACCATAAAGCACCTCTCCCATTGAAGATAAATAAATCTAGTTGGTCAAACTAAACAGATAGATCGCAGAGAAATACAAAGCCATAACAATCACACATAATAAAGTTTAGAAATAACTCAATTACTTTCAATGAACAATATGATCATAAACCCACAGTTTATCATATCACAACAAACACACCACATGTGTATTATATATGTAGATCTCCGAAGATTACATCTTATTGAAGATCAGAGAGAGAGAGAGAACCATCTCGCTACTGCTATGGACCCATAGGTCTTGTGACACATCATCGGAGTGGCAACAAGGTTGACATAGAGGCCCTTCATGTAACGCCCGGATAATCAAGCTACAGTAATCCCCTACTAATGATGCGATGTCACCACTGTTACTGTTGCTAAGTCTCACGTTGATTCAAATCAATTCAAATTTCAAATTTTAAAAATAAAGTCAACAATTAAAGTCGGCTCGGCTCGTAGAGTACCCGCGAGTGATTCACGAAGGTGGGGGCTGAAGGGGCAGGTGGTTCCATCCAGGTACTGGTCGACCTGGGTTCCCGACGCCCCCTGAGTGATACCTTGTGGCGGAGCGACAGGGCAGATTGAGATCACCTAGGAGAGAGGTGGGCCTGGTCCCTGGTCGTTGTCCGTGGTTGTTTCAAAATAACACGCTTAACGAGATTTGGATATTTGATCTGAGTTGGTCTTTTGGCCTATACGCACCAAACCAACTACACAGGGACAGTTATGGGCACTCGGCGTCGTAGTATCAGCCAAAGCTTTCCAGACATCAGCGAATGAGTGGCGCACGTAGGGTTGGACTGCGTAAAGCACCTGCCTTTGTAATGGAGGTTGCCATGTCTGCTCATAGGCCACGTACGCAACATGCAGGAGTGCAACGGGCGATGGGCCCAATACCCGTGCACGCTTAGGATTTAGACCGGCATGTGACCTCTCTGTTGAGCCTAGGTAGGGATGCGACATGTTGATCTTCCGAGGCCGGGCATGACCTAGGAAAGTGTGCTCGGCCAGAGTGATTGAGCGTGTTGGGAAATGTGGTGCACCCCTCCAGGTAAGTTGATATATTCGAATAGCCGTTTCCACGGTAACAGGATGCTTGGAGTTGTATTCCGACCTCTGACAACTAGAATCAGATACTTAATAAAACACACCCAGATAAGTTCCAGAGACAACTCGGAGGATCGTCGGGTTTGTTTATGCTATACGATGATACTTGATACTTACCAACTACTCTCTTCTATATGCTTCAAGATGGAGGCTGCCAGAAGCGTAGTCTTCGATAGGACTAGCTTCTCGCCCTCTTATTCTAGCATTCTGCATTTTAGTCCACAGATACTACCCCTTTCATTTGATACCGATGCATATGTAGCATAGATCTGATGTCATTCTTGCGAGTACTTTGGATGAGTACTCACGGTTGCTTTGCTACCTCTTTTCCATCTATACCCGGTTGCCGTGATCAGATGGTGGATCCGAGGAGCCAGACGCCACCGACGACGACTACCACTACACCGACGGAGCCTACTACTACGTGCACACCGCCAACGACCAGGAGTAGTTTAGGAGGATCCCAGGCAGGAGGTCTGCGCCTCTTCGATCTGTATCCATGTTTGTGAAGGAAATATGCCCTAGAGGCAATAATAAAGTTGTTATTTATATTTCCTTATATCATGATAAATGTTTATTATTCATGCTAGAATTGTATTAACCGAAAACTTAGTACATGTGTGAATACATAGAGAAAACAGAATGTCCCTAGTATGGCTCTACTTGACTAGCTCGTTAATCAAAGATTTAAGTTTCCTGCCATAGACACGCGTTGTCCTTTGATGAATGGGATCACATCATTAGGAGAATGATGTGATGGACAAGACCCATCCGTTAGCTTAGCATTATGATATTTAGTTTTATTGCTATTGCTTTCTTCATGACTTACACATATTCCTCTGACTATGAGATTGTGCAACTCCCGAATACCGGAGGAACATTTTGTGTGCTTGAAACGTCATAATGTAATTGGGTGATTATAAAGATGCTCTAAAGGTGTCTCCGATGGTGTTTGGTGAGTTGGCATAGATCGAGATTAGGATTTGTCACTCCGCGTATCAGAGAGGTATCTCTGGGCCCTCTCGGTAATGCACATCACTATAAGCCTTGCAAGCAATGTGACTAATGAGTTAGTTATGGGATGATGCATTACGTAATGAGTAAAGAGACTTGCTAGTAACGAGATTGAACTAGGTATGATGATACCGACGATCGAATCTCGGTAAGTAACATACCGATGACAAAGGGAATAACGTATGTTGTTATGCGGTTTGACCGATAAAGATCTTCGTAGAATATGTAGGAGCCAAGATGAGCATCTAGGTTCCTCTATTGGTTATTGACCGGAGATGTGTCTCGGTCATGTCTAGATAGTTCTTGAACCCGTAGGGTCCGCACGCTTAATGTTCGATGATGATTTGTATTATGAGTTATGTGATTTGATGATCGAAGTTTGTTTGGAGTCCCGGATGAGATCATGGACATTACGAGGAGTCCCGAAATGGTTGAGAGGTAAAGATTCATATATTCAAAGGTAGTATTCGGACATCGGAATGGTTCCGAGTGATTTAGGCATTTTTCCGGAGTATCGAGGGGTTACCGGAACCCCTCGGGGGAATATTGGGCCTACATGGGCCATAGGGGAGAGGGGAGGCAGCCCACAAGGGGTGGCCGCGCCCCCTCCCTATAGGGAGTCCGAATTGGACTAGGGAGGGGGCGTGCCCCCCATTTCCTTCTCTTCTTTCTCTCCCTTCCCTCTCTCTCCCCTCTTGGAAAAGGAAGGGGAGTCCAACTAGGATTGGGAATCCTAGTTGGACTCCCCCTATGGTGCGCCCCTCCTTGGCCGACCGGCGGCCTCCTCCCCTCCTCCTTTATATACGGGGGAGGAGGCACCCCAAAGTAACAACAAGTCTTCTCTTAGCCGTGTGCGGTGCCCCCTGCACAGTTTAACACCTCGGTCATATCGTTGTAGTGCTTAGGCGAACCCCTGCGCCGGTAACTTCATCATCACCATCGCCACTCTGTCGTGTTGACGGAACTCTCCCTCATCCTCAGCTGGATCAAGAGCTCGAGGGATGTCATCATGCTGAACGTGTGCTGAACACGAAGGTGCCGTACGTTTGGTACTTGGATCGGTTGGATCGTGAAGACGTTAGACTACATCAACCGCGTTACTAAACGGTTCCGCTTTTGGTCTATGAGGGTACGTGGACACACTCTCCCGTCTTGTAGCTATGCATCTCCTAGATAGATCTTGTGTGATCTTAGGAAAAATTGTGAAATACTGCGTTCCCCAACAGTTTGTGCTAGCCATCTTATGGCACCTTGTTTAACTTTATGTATGTACTCAGATATTGTTACTTCCGCTGACTCGTTTATGGTCAAGCTTTTGTATTCAAACCCTCGAGGCCCCTGGCTTCTGACATGAAGCTTGTATGACTAAATTTGTGTTTAGAGTTGTGTTGTGATATCTTCCCGTGAGTTCCTGATCTTGATCGTACACGTTCGCGTGTATGATTAGTGTACGACTGAATCGGGGGCGTCACACTCCATGATCGATTCCCCTCTGGCAAAGTACCGAAAAGACCTCAAAATGAAGCATAAAGTGGATAGAAACATAATGAGCACACACCCAACCTCTGCATATTTAGGATGCACACAATCAATACTCCCTCTCTGTCACACACACATACACACGCACAAGCACATCCTCAAAGAGCAAACTCATAAGACCGAAACTATGCCTAAGAGAGGAAAAAGAAAAAACCCAAAGGGTTCAAAACAATGGTCAGCAAATTACAACAATGATGGTATCCACACCAACCATCTCTTGACACCACAATGACGACAATGTTTTTAAACAACAATGCCTTCAGGAATGGAACGACGCTCAAGCGTAGTTGTTGCCGGATCCAAACAACAGAGGCCATTTGTATGTTTTAACTCTAAAGAACAAGTCCGAGCATATGTGAGCAATGTCTTTGACAAGGTAACGATGCGAACACATCACCGTTGCCAGGTATAATCCACTCAGGTCAGACCTAGGGTTTTCACTCGGAGTTCGAGACCGGGTACTCAAGAAGCACCACCAAATCAGAGTCAATCTTGCATTGTCATTACCACTTTTCGGCGATCCAAACAATTAAATGTGTTGGGTTATAAATCCCACTGTTGGCTGCGCAACCATACTCTCTGCGTCAAGATGCCGCCAATAGATTGCATCACCCCATGCGAACGATATTTACCCAGGTTCAGGCACTCTCGAAGAGATAAAACCCTACGTCCTGCTCTAATTATAATGATTGTGGATGGGGTACAAAGTACAACATGATCTACCTCAAGATTGTATGAATGAGTTCTAAGCTCTAGACCTTGAAAATGTGTCCTATACAGACTAAACCCCTCAGCTTATGTAGGCACTGTGGGTATCTAGGGTTTACACATGGTCGGTTACAATCTAGCGGCAATCATGCCGATCATTCAAATACGCCTTGAAGTGTACGCTAAGTCTTTGGAGAATTCCATCTTGATCACCCCGAGGGCCAGGGCATGTGGGCCCATTCTTTAGTTACTGGTAGGTCCTTGGCCCGGCCCATGAATGGTGGACCGCACCTGTAAGTGCATCTAGTGCCACCCTAGTTGGTTTTGGAGTATTGACGACAAACTTGGTTGAGGGACTAATGTGTTTGTGAGAATTGCAGGATAACACAGGTAGTAGTCCCATATTGATTCAGTTTACCTACCAGAGATGACCCTTAAAAATGTGTGAAGACAATGGTGGTATGTGAAGATATTCACAACGAAGATTATGACTCAACAAGACATTCACATGAAGACTATGGAGTGCGAAGACATAGTTGTTTCGTAGTTCCTTTTCTTCTTTGTTGAGTCGTAGGAACCACCGTATTGTTAAGTGGGGTCCAAGTGAACAAAGTCAGAGTGACTGAAGTGATGCTTAACCAAATCCTATGTCTTCGAGCGAACACAATGAGAGCAAATCTTATCCAGAGCTGGATGAGTCAGCTTTACTTGTAGCCCAAGTCAAGCTGCCGCGTGTGTTTGAAATCTGACCGTTGGACACGTGTCAGTTCCTTAGTGACCCAGGGTCATTTCAGACAAATCAGGTCGGGTTGCCTCCTGGCTATAAATAGCCCACCCTCTACACCATAAATTGGTGGCTGCTCAGAGTTAGTGCACGGCTTTTGTCGTTTGAGAGCAACCCACCTCCGAAGCATTTGAGAGAGAAATCCTTGCGAGGACAAAGCCCTAAACACCTAGAGCCAAAGAGTGTTAGGAATCACTGAAGTCTTTCTGTCTGCGTGATCTGAAGACTTGTTACACTTGAGGACTGTGAATCCTCCACCCGGTTAGGCATCGTGTTCTGAGCATCCAAGAGTCATTGTGGATTGCAGGTGAACGAAGTCTGTGAAGGTTTGGAAGTCTACCTTGAAGACTTACCAGAGTGATTGGGCGAGGACTGTGTGTCCTTATCTCAAGGGGAATAAGGTGAAGACGCGGTCTTCTAAGTTAAATCTCAACCTTAACCAGACGTACAATTGTCACAACAACTAGAACTGGTCTACCAAATCCTTGTCTTCACCAAGCAACTGGTTCTATCCTTCACTTCCCTTTACTTTACACTTTGTCTTCGTGAAGCCATTGCTTGCCTGTATGATTTGATTGACTTCACTGAGTGAAGACTGTTTACTATTTGGCTTCATACTATCTTGCATCCTGATCCATACTACCTAGCTGCTGATAGTCTTCAAACTTCCACTTCATTGCTTACTTGACTATGGCATGTCTAGTGTAGTCTACCTTCTGCTGCATACCAATAGGTTCATTTCTACTGTTTATCTTCAAAGCCCCCGTGTTTTGAAGACTTTCATAAAAAACGCCTATTCACCCCCCCTCTAGTTGATAACTAACACTTTCAATTGGTATCAGGGCAAGGTGCTCCCTTGTTCTGTGTGATTCGGTTTAACCACCTGGAGTTTTAGCTATGTCAACTGCAGGGATAATCAAGGTCTTCGCTGCGTGCCTTGTCTTCGATGGCACTAATTGCCCCTACTGGAAGAATAAGATGCGCATGCATCATGAAGCCATTAATGTCGACCTCTGATATGTCATCAAGAACAGCGTTCCCAAGGTCGGTGAAGGTGTCACCGCTGCTGATGTCAAGAGGTTCATTCAACTGGACTCGACCGCCAAGAACATCATCTGTGGTCACCTGACCAAAGGACAGTACGGTGCTACCTCTTGAGCACTGCGTTGGTTTTCCCTTGAAGAGGAAAGGGTGATGCATTAAAGTAGCGTAAGTATTTCCCTCAGCTTTTGAGAACCAAGGTATCAATCCAGTAGGAGATCACGCTCGAGTCCCACGCACCTACACAAACAAATAAGAACCTCGCAACCAACACGATAAAGGGGTTGTCAATCCCTTCATGGTCACTTATGAGAGTGAGATCTGATAGATATAATAAGAAAATATTTTTGGTATTTTTATGATAAAGATAAATAAAGATGCAAAGTAAAATAAACTGCAATAGAAATAACTAAGTGTTGGAAGATTAATATGATGGAAGATAGACCCGGGGGCCATAGGTTTCACTAGTGGCTTCTCTCAAGAGCATAAGTATTACGGTGGGTAAACGAATTACTGTCGAGCAATTGATAGAATTGAGCATAGTTATGAGAATACCTAGGTATGATCATGTATATAGGCATCACGTCCGCGACAAGTAGACCGAAATGATTCTGCATCTACTACTATTACTCCACACATCGACCGCTATCCAGCATGCATCTATAGTATTAAGTTCATAAGAATAGAGTAATGCTTTAAGTAAGATGACATGATGTAGAGGGATAAACTCATGCAATATGATATAAACCCCATCTTTTTATCCTCGATGGCAACAATACAATACATGTCATTTCCCTTTCTCTCACTGGGATCGAGCACCGCAAGGTTGAACCCAAAGCTAAACACTTCTCCCATTGCAAGAAAGATCAATCTAGTAGGCCAAACCAAACTGATAATTCAAAGAGACTTGCAAAGATAAACCAATCATACATAAAAGAATTCAGAGAAGATTCAAATATTGTTCATAGATAAACTAGATTATAAACCCACAATTCATCGGATCTCGACAAACACACCGCAAAAGAAGATTACATCGAATGGATCTCCAAGAAGATCAAGGAGAACTTTGTATTGAGATCCAAAGAGAGAGAAGAAGCCATCTAGCTAATAACTATGGACCCGAAGGTCTGAAGTAAACTACTCACACATCACCGGAGAGGCCATGGAGTTGATGTAGAGGCCCTCCGTGATTAACGCCCCCTCCGGCAAAGCTCCGGAAAAGGCCCCAAGATGGGATCTCTCGGGCACAAAAGGTTGTGGCGATGGAATTAGGTTTTCATGGTGCTCCTGGATGTTTGGGGGTACGTGGATATATATAGGAGGAAGAAGTATGTCGGTGGATCAACGAGGGACCCACGAGGGTGGAGGGCGCGCCCAGGGGGTAGGCGTGCCCCGCTGCCTCGTGCCCTCCTCGATCGTTTCTTGACGCCCACTCCAAGTCTCCTGGAGCACGTTTGTTGAGAAAATCACGTTCCCGGAGGTTTTATTCCGTTTGGACTGCGTTTGATATTCCTTTTCTGCGAAACCCTAAAATAGGCAAAAAACAGCAATTTGGGATGGGCCTCCGGTTAGTAGGTTAGTCCCAAAAATGATATAAAAGTGTAAAATAAAGCCCATTAACATCCAAAATAGATAATATAATAGCATGGAGCAATCAAAAATTATAGATACATTGGAGACGTATCAAGCATCCCCAAGCTTAATTCCTGCTCGTCCTCGAGTAGGTAAGTGATAAAAGAAGAATTTTTGATGTGGAATGCTTTCTAGCATATTTCTCAATGTAATTTTACTTTATTGTGGCATGAATGTTCAGATCCGAAAGATTCAAGATAAAAGTTTAATATTGACATAGAAATAATAATACTTCAAGCATACTAACTAAGCAATCATGTCTTCTCAAAATAACATGGCTAAAGAAAGTTATCCCTACAAAATCATATAGTCTGGCTATGCTCTATCTTCACCACACAAAATATTTAAATCATGCACAACCCCGATGACAAGCCAAGAAATTGTTTCATACTTTTGATGTTCTCAAACTTTTTCAATCTTCACGCAATATATGAGCGTGAGCCAGGGATATATCACTATATGTGGAATAGAATGGTGGTTGTGGAGAAGACAAAAAGGAGAAGATAGTCTCACATCAACTAGGCGTATCAACGGGCTATGGAGATGCCCATTAATAGATATCAATGTGAGTGAGTAGGGATTGCCATGCAACAGATGCACTAGAGCTATAAGTATATGAAAGCTCAACAAAAGAAACTAAGTGGGTGTGCATCCAACTCGCTTGCTCATGAAGACCTAGGGCATTTTGAGGAAGCCCATCATTAGAATATACAAGCCAAGTTCTATAATGAAAAATTCCCACTAGTATATGAAAGTGATACCATAGGAGACTCTCTATCATGAAGATCATGGTGCTACTTTGAAGCACAAGTGTGGAAAAAGGATAGTAGCATTGTCCCTTCGCTCTTTTTCTCTCATTTTTTTATTTGGGCCTTATTTTTTTTGGCCTCTTTTTTTCGTCCGGAGTCTCATCCCGACTTGTGGGGGAATCATAGTCTCCATCATCCTTTCCTCACTTGTGACAATGCTCTAATAATGATGATCATCACACTTTAATTTCTTACAACTCAAGAATTACAACTCAATACGTAGAACAAAATATGACTCTATGTGAATGCCTCCGGTGGTGTGCCGGGATGTGCAATGATGCATGAGTGACATGTATGAAGAATTATGAATGGTGGCTTTGCCACAAATACGATGTCAACTACATGATCATGCAAGCAATATGACAATGATGAAGCGTGTCATAATAACGAAACGATGGAAAGTTGCATGGCAATATATCTCGGAATGGCTATGGAAATGCCATGATAGGTAGGTATGGTGGCTGTTTTGAGGAAGGTCTATGGTGGGTTTAAGGTACCGGCGAAAGTTGCGCGATACTAGAGAGGCTAGCAATGGTGGAAGGATGAGAGTGCGTATAATCCATGGACTCAACATTAGTCATAAAAACTCACACTTATTGCAAAAATCTATTAGTTACCGAAACAAAGTATTACGCGCATGCTTCTAGGGGGATAGATTGGTAGGAAAAGACCATCGCTCGTCCCCGACCGCGACTCATAAGGAAGACAATCAATAAATAAATCATGCTCCGACTTCATCACATAACGGTTCACCATACGTGCATGCTACGGGAATCACAAACTTCAACACAAGTATTCCTCAAATTCACAACTACTCAACTAGCATGACTCTAATATCACCATCTCCATATCTCAAAACAATTATCAAGTATCAAACTTCTCATAGTATTCAATGCACTTCTATGAAAGTTTTTATATTAAAGAAAATTTACATGTTGTTCTAAAGGACTCTCAAAATAATATAAGTGAAGCATGAGAGATAAATATTTCTATAAAATAAAACCACCGCCGTGCTCTAAAAGATATAAGTGAAGCACTAGAGCAAAAATTATGTAGCTCAAATGATATAAGTGAAGCACATAGAGTATTCTAATAAATTTAAAATCATGTGAGTCTCTCTCAAAAGGTGTGTACAGAAAGTATGATTGTGGTAAACTAAAAAGCAAAGACTCAAATCATACAAGACGCTCCAAGCAAAACACATATCATGTGGTGAATAAAAATATAGCTCCAAGTAAAGTTACCGATAGACGAAGACGAAAGAGGGGATGCCTTCCGGGGCATCCCCAAGCTTAGGATCTTTGGTGTCCTTGAATTTTACCTTGGGGTGCCATGGGAATCCCCAATATTAGTCTCTTGCCACTCCTTGTTCCATAACCCATTAAATCTTTACCCAAAACTTGAAAACTTCACAACACAAAACTCAAAATAGAAAATCTCGTGAGCTCCGTTAACGAAAGAAAACAAAACACCACTTCAAGGTACTGTAATGAAATCATTCTTGATTTGTATTGGTGTTAAAAATACTATATTCCAACTTCTCTATGGTTTATAAACTCTTTTACTAGCCATAGATTCATCAAAATAAGCAAACAACACACGAAAAACAGAATCTGTCAGAAACAGAACAGTCTGTAGTAATCTGTAGCTAACGCAACTTATGGAAACCCAAAAAATCTAAAATAAATTTCTGGACGTGAGGAATTTATCTATTAATCATCTGCAAAAAGAATTAACTAAATATCACTTTTCAAATAAAAATGGCAGCAATTCTCGTGAGCGCTGAAGTTTCTGTTTTTTACAGCAAGATTAAAAAGACTTTCCCCAAGTCTCCCAACGGTTCTACTTGGCACAAACACTAATTAAACACAAAAACACAACCAAAACAGAGGCTAGATAAATTATTTATTACTAAACAGAAGCAAAAATCAAGAAATAAAAATAAAATTGGGTTGCCTCCCAACAAGCGCTATCGTTTAACGCCCCGAGCTAGGCATAAAAGCAAGGATAGATCTAGGTATTGCCATCTTTGGTAGGCAATACATAAGTGGATCTCATAATAGATTCATATGGAAATTTAATTTTCTTTCTAGGGAAGTGTTCCATGCCTTTCTTTAATGGAAATTGGAATCTAATGTTCCCTTCCTTCATATCAATAATTGCACCAATCGTTCTAAGAAAAGGTCTACCAAGAATAATAGGGCATGAAGGATTGCAATCTATGCCAAGAACAATGAAATCTACGGGCACATAGTTCCTATTTGCAACAATAAGAACATTATTAATTCTTCCCATAGGTTTCTTAATAGTGGAATCCACAAGGTGCAAGTTTAAAGAATAATCATCAAAATCATGGAAACCTAGCAAATCACACAAAGTTTTTGGAATTGTGGAAAGACTAGCACCCAAATCACACAAAGCATAGCACTCATGATCTTTAATTTTAATGTTTATTGTAGGTTCCCACTCATCATAAATTTTTCTAGGGATATAAACTTCCAACTCAAGTTTTTCTTCATAAGATTGCATCAAAGCATCAATGATATGTTTGGTAAAAGCTTTATTTTGACTATAAGCATGAGGAGAATTTAGCACGGATTGCAACAAGGAAATACAATCTATCAAATAGCAATTATCATAATTAAATTCCTTGAAATCCAAAATAGTGGGTTCATTTCTATTTAAAGTTTTAACCTCTTCAATCCCACTTTTAACAAATTTTGCATCAAGATCTAAAAACTCCAAATTTTTGGAACGCCTTCTAGGTAAAGCTGGCTCATATTCAGTCCCATCATTATCGAGATTCATATCGCAGAACAAAGATTTAATAGGAGACACATCAATAACTTTTAGATATTCATCTTTATTTTCATAGAAACTAGAAGAACACGCTTTCACAAAGCAATCTTTCTTAGCGTGTATCCTAGCAGTTCTTTCTGTGCACTCATCAATGGAAATTCTCATGGCTTTGAGAGACTCATTGATATCATGCTTAGGTGGAATAGATCTATGTTTCACAGAATCAACATCAAGAGCAATTCTATCAACGTTCCTAGCCAATTCATCAACTTTAAGCAATTTTTCTTCAAGCAAATCATTGAAATTCTTTTGCAAATTCATAGACTCCTTAACACTAGTCTCAAATTCAGAGGGCATCTTATTAAAATTTCCATAAGAATTGTTGTAGGAATTACCATAATTATTAGAGGAATTACTAGGAAATGGCCTAGAATTAAAATTACCTCTATACGCATTATTACCAAAATTGTTCCTACCAACAAAATTCACATCCATAGATTCATTATTATTCTCAGTCAAAGTAGACAAAGGCATATCATTAGGATCAGAGGAAACACTCTTATTAGCAAACAATTTCATAAGTTCATCCATCTTTCCACTCAAAACATTAATTTCTTCTATCGCATGCACTTTTTTACTAGTAGATCTTTCAGTGTGCCATTGAGAATAATTAACCATAATATTATCTAGGAGTTTGGTAGCTTCTCCTAAAGTGATTTCCATAAAAGTGCCTCCCGCGGCTGAATCTAAAAGATTTCTAGAAGCAAATTTCAATCTGGCATAAAAATTCTGTATAATCATCCAAAGATTCAAACCATGTGTGGGGTAATTACGTATCATTAATTTCATCCTCTCCCAAGCTTGTGCAACATGTTCATGATAAAGTTGCTTAAAATTCATAATATCGTTTCTAAGAGAGATGATTTTCGCGGGAGGAAAATACTTAGAGATAAAAACATCTTTGCAGTTATTCCATGAACCAATACTATTTTTAGGCAAAGACGAAAACCAAGCTTTAGCATGATCTCTAAGGGAAAAAGGAAATAGCTTCAATTTAACAATATCATTGTCCACATTTTCTTCTTTTGCATATCACACAAATCAACAAAGCTATTTAGATGGATAGCAACATCTTCACTAGGAAGGCCGGCGAATTGATCTTTCATGACAAGATTCAACAAAGCAGCATTAATTTCACAAGATTCAGCATCGGTAACAGGAGCAATCGGAGTGCTAAGAAAATCATTGTTGTTGGTATTGGCAAAGTCACACAATTTAGTATTATATTAAGCCATCGTGACAAGCAAGCAATCCAACACACGAGCAAACAAGAAGCAAGCAAAAAGGCAAATAGAAAAAAGAGAAGGGGAACGGAAAAAGAGAGGGTGAATAAAACAGCAAGGGTGAAGTGGGGGAGAGGAAAACGAGAGGCAAATAATAAATAATGTAATGCGAGGGATAAGAGTTTGTGATGGGTACTTGGTATGTCTTGACTTGTGCGTAGACTCTGGCAACGGCACCAGGAATGGCTTGTTGTCGGGAGTCAAATCTTGACTTGACTTGGCGCGAATCTCCCCGGCAACGGCGCCAGAAATCCTTCTTGCTACCTCTTGAGCACTGCGTTGGTTTTCCCTTGAAGAGGAAAGGGTGATGCAGTAAAGTAGCGTAAGTATTTCCCTCAGTTTTTGAGAACCAAGGTATCAATCCAGTAGGAGATCACGCTCGAGTCCCACGCACCTACACAAACAAATAAGAACCTCACAACCAACGCGATAAAGGGGTTGTCAATCCCTTCACGGTCACTTACGAGAGTGAGATCTGATAGATATGATAAGATAATATTTTTGATATTTTTATGATAAAGAGAAATAAAGATGCAAAGTAAAATAAACGGCAATCGAAATAACTAGGTGTTGGAAGATTAATATGATGGAAGATAGACCCGGGGGCCATAGGTTTCTCTAGTGGCTTCTCTCAAGAGCATAAGTATTACGGTGGGTAAACGAATTACTATTGAGCAATTGATAGAATTGAGCATAGTTATGAGAATATCTAGGTATGATCCATGTATATAGGCATCACGTCCGCGGCAAGTAGGTCGAAACGATTCTGCATCTACTACTATCACTCCACACATCGACCGCTATCCAGCATGCATCTAGAGTATTAAGTTCATAAGAACAGAAGAATGCTTTAAGTAAGATGACATGTTGTAGAGGGATAAACTCATGCAATATGATATAAACCCCATCTTTTTATCCTCGATGGCAACAATACAATATGCGTCGTTTCCCTTTCTGTCATTGGGATCGAGCACCGCAAGATTGAACCCAAAGCTAAACACTTCTCCCATTGCAAGAAAGATCAATCTAGTAGGCCAAACCAAACTGATAATTCGAAGAGACTTGCAAAGATAAACCAGTCATACATAAAAGAATTTAGAGAAGATTCAAATATTGTTCATAGATAAACTTGATCATAAACCCACAATTCATCGGATCTCGACAAACACACCGCAAAAGAAGATTACACCGAATAGATCTCCAAGAAGATCAAGGAGAACTTTGTATTGAGATCCAAAGAGAGAGAAGAAGCCATCTAGCTAATAACTATGGACTCGAAGGTCTGAAGTAAACTACTCAAACATCACAGGAGAGGCCATGGAGTTGATGTAGAGGCCCTCTATGATCAACGTCCCCTCCGGCGGAGCTCCGGAAAAGGCCCCGAGATGGGATCTCTCGGATACAGAAGGTTGCGGCGGTGGAATTAGGTTTTCATGGTGCTCCTGGATGTTTGGGGGTACGTGGATATATATAGGAGGAAGAAGTACGTCGGTGGAGCAACGAGGGGCCCACGAGGGTGGAGGGCGCGCCCCCTGCCTCGTGCCCTCCTCGATCGTTTCTTGACACCCACTCCAAATCTTCTGGATCACGGTTGTTGAGAAAATCACGTTCCCGAAGGTTTCATTCCGTTTGGACTTCGTTGATATTCCTTTTCTGCAAAACCCTAAAATAGGCAAAAAACAACAATTTGGGATGGGCCTCCGGTTATTAGGTTAGTCCCCAAAATGATATAAAAGTGTAAAATAAAGCCCATTAACATCCAAAATAGATAATATGATAGCATGGAGCAATCAAAAATTATAGATACGTTGGATACGTATCATACGTCCGTGTGAGTGCATTGGAAATTGCGAAGCTAGTCTGGGACTGGCTCTCCAAGGTCAACGAAGGCGTCTCAACTCAGAGAGACTAAAGGATTGTTCTTCATAACCTCTTCAACCGCTTCAAGAGAAACGACAATGAGATTGTCCAGCTCATCTTTGATCGCCTCACTGATATCACAAATGAGCTTCACGCACTCGGCGCCACTGAGATCACCAAGCACGAAATCATCAAGAAGATCGTGAGATCACTTGACAACTCATTTGACACGCCGTGATGATTCAAGAACGCCCTGACTTCAAGACTCTCGATCTGTCTGACATACTTGATAGGCTCAACACACATGGTTCCAGTTATCTGAGAAAAGAGATATCTATGGTCCCAACTATGGCCTATCTCGCGCTTTGAAGGCAAAAGTTGTGTCCTCGTATGAAGAAGAATCTGACTTCGGTTCTGAGGATCCTGAAGACATTGGAAAGGAGCTCGCTATGCTTGTGAAGAAGTTCCAGAAGTTCACCAAGAAAAAGGGCTTCAGAAAGTCTTCAAGATCTAGCTTAGGAAATGATGAAGCTTCCTCTCGTGACTACAAGAAGAGAACATGCCACAAGTGCAAGAAACCTGGTCACTACATCTCTGAGTGTCCTTAGTGGGACAATGAGACCAAGAAGAAGAAGAAGAAGAACAAAGAATATGATTCTGATGACAACAAGAAGAAGAAATCCTCAAAGTCTTCATCAAAATCTTCATCTAAGTCTTCATCACACAAGAAGAGCTCATCAAGCAAGGCTCGTCCGTTTATTGGCAAGAAGATGGATTTGGAGGAGGAGTCTGCTTATGAGGAGGCGGAGGTGGAGTCTGAGGAGGAGTCTGACTCAGGCGTGGCAAGCCTGGCTCTAGCTTTAGCATATGTTGCCAAGTCCATCTTCAACACTGAAGACAATGGCCTCATCACCAATGCCGATGTTGATGATGAGGATGACTCTGCTCCCACCTACTGCTTGATGGCACGTGGTGCCATGGTAAACTCACACGATGCTTACTTTCAAACATCAAGTGAAGATGACTCTGAATGTGAATCTAAACCTAGCTACAAAACACTTGCTAAAATTGCAACAGAACAACAAAATGCCATGGAACATATTCAAAAGTTGGTAGACAAAAGCGATGACATGTTGGACACGAAAATGACTCGAACTCAGTCCTTAATTGAAGACATTAAAAATCTTCACATTAAGTACGAAGAACTTGAAAGTCATCATGAAACGCTCTCAACCACTCATGAACAGCTCTCCTATGATTATCTTCAAAGGAAGCAAGAGCTTGAGAACTTGAGATCGGCTCATGAAGATCTTCAAAAGGAGAACGAGTCACTCCGCGGTCAACAGATCAGTTCCGCTCAGGAAGACTTTGAGCCACCATGTTTAAAATGTCTTGAGCATGATAATGCTGTCTCTGTTGCTGGATGTTCTACTGCTGCTACTGTTACTATGTCTTCACCTGCTGATGTGGAAACTAACCCCTCTTCTGAGGATACCACTACTATTGCCGATGAGAATGCCAGGTTGAAGACATTGCTTGAAACAGGGATGTACAAAAGCCTCAAAGGGCATCAGACACTATGCGATGTCCTCAAGAAACAGATTCTGAACCGAAACCCTAGGAAAGAGGGTGTTGGATTCAAGAGGAAAATGAATGTTGATGGTTCATACTAGAAGCCTGAGTAGTACCCCAACACCACATGGGTTGCTACAAAGGAACCTTCAGTTGATCCATCTACCTTATCTGGCTTCACTTGTGCTAACCCTATTATCATTGATGAATACTTTGATGCAAACTACAAACTGTTTAAGAATCAGAATGGTGAAGTGTTTGCCAGGTATATTGGTACTAACTGTAGGAATGGACCACCTTTGAAGAAGATCTGGGTGCCCAAAAGTTGTCTTGAGAAATTTCCCGTGAATGTCATCATGACACCACGAGGGAAGAAGACAAACCCCACATCAAGGGTTTCATATGGTCCAAAGGCTTCATACAGATAGAGGACTAACCAGAGTCACCCTAACGCCAATGTTTTGTAGGGAAACCATACTCAGACTTATGAATATGAGCGTGTTTCGTCAAACCGCTATGTTCATAAGACCAAGAACTATTCTGCTTATTCTTATGAGTATTATTCATCACCTGTAAGGCTATTTTCTAGGGCTCCAAAGCTGAAGTTCTTAGATGCTGCACTTAGACTCATTGCTTCTAGGCCACCCCTGTAGATGTGGGTGGCTAAGAAAAATTAACTCTCTTTTGCAGGGAAAGGTCTCCATCTGAAAATCAAAGGCGTCTCATGCTTATGCTGGGGACCTAAAACTGAAGGAATATGCCCTAGAGGCAATAATAAAGTTGCTATTTATATTTCCTTATATCATGATAAATGTTTATTATTCATGCAAGAATTGTATTAACTGGAAACTTAGTACATGTGTGAATACATAGACAAACAGAGTGTCCCTAGTATGCCTCTACTAGACTAGCTTGTTAATCAAAGATGGTTAAGTTTCCTAGCCATAGACATGTGTTGTCATTTGATGAACAGGACCACATCATTAGAGAATGATGTGATGGACAAGACCCATCCGTTAGCTTAGCACTATGATCGTTTAGTTTATTGCTATTGCTTTCTTCATGACTTATACATGTTCCTATGACTATGAGATTATGCAACTCCCGAATACCGGAGGAACACTTAGTGTGCTATCAAACGTCACAACGTAACCGGGTGATTATAAAGATGCTCTACGGGTGTCTCTGATGGTGTTTGTTGAGTTGGCATAGATCGAGATTAGGATTTGTCACTCTGATTGTCGGAGAGGTATCTCTGGGCCCTCTCGGTAATGCACATCACTATAAGCCTTGCAAGCAATGTGAATAATGAGCTAGTCACGCAATGATGCATTACGGAACGAGTAAAGAGACTTGCCGGTGACGAGATTGAACTAGGTATGATGATACCGATGATCGATTCTCGGGCAAGTAACATACCGATGACAAAGGGAACAATGTATGTTGTTATGCGGTTTGACTGATAAAGATCTTCATAGAATATGTAGGAGCCAATATGAGCATCCCGGTTCCGCTATTGGTTATTGGCCGGAGATGTGTCTCGGTCATGTCTACATAGTTCTCGAACCTGTAGGGTCTGCACGCTTAACGTTCGATGACGATTTGTATTATGAGTTATGTGATTTGATGTACCGAAGGCTATTCAGAGTCCCGGACGAGATCACAGACATGAAGAGGAGTCTCGAAATGGTCGAGACGTGAAGATCGATATATTGGAAGGCTATATTCGGACATCGGAAAGGTTCTGAGTGATTCGGGTATTTTTTGGAGTACGGGAGAGTTACAGGAATTTGCCGGGGGAAGTAGTGGGCCTTAATGGGCCATACGGGAAAGGATAGAAGGGCCTCAAGGGGTGGCCGTGCGCCCCCCTCATGGGCTCGTCCGAATTGGACTAGGAGGGGGCGGCACCCCCCCCTCTTTCCTTCTCCCTCTCCTTCCTTCTTCTCCTACTTGGACTAGGAGTAGGAATCCTCCCTTTGGGCGCGCCCCTTGACGCCGGCCCTCCCCCTCCTCCTCTCCTTTATATACGGGGAGGGGGGCACCCCATAGACACACAAGTTGACAGTTGTCTTAGCCGTGTGCGGTGCCCCCCTCCACAAATTTCCACCTCAGTCATATCGTTGTAGTGCCTAGGCGAAACCCTGCGTCGGTAACTTCATCATCACCGTCATCACGCCGTCATGCTGACGAAACTCTCTCTCGGACTCAACTGGATCAAGAGTACGAGGGACGTCACCGAGCTGAACGTGTGCAAATCGCGGAGGTGCCGTGCGTTCGGTACTTGATCGGTTGGATCGCGAAGACGTTCGACTACATCAACCACGTTACTTAACACTTCCGATTTCGGTCTACGAGGGTACATGGACACACTCTCCCCTCTCGTTGTTATGCATCTCCTAGACAGATCTTGCGTGATTGTAGGAATTTTTTTGAAATACTGCGTTCCCCAACAAAAACAACTTGTGGAACGCAAGATAAAATGTCCTAATGGTCTTACTATGTATTTCGTTCCAGGATTCCTTGACAACCATCCTATCTATCCTAACCAGGATCTGAACTTTGATAATATGCTTGTTCATCAAATGTTTATGTTGGGGAACACAGTACTTTCAAAAAAATTCTTACGCACACGCAAGATCATGGTGATGCATAGCAACGAGAGGGAAGAGTGTCGTCCACGTACTCTCGTAGACCGTAAGCGGAAGCGTTATGACAACACGGTTGATGTAGTCGTCCATCTTCACGATCGATCGATCCCTAGTACCGAATGTACGGCACCTCCGCGATCTGCACACGTTCAGCTTGGTGACATCCCGTGAACTCACGATCCAGTAGAGCTTTGAGGGAGAGTTTCGTCAGCACGACAGCGTGATGACGGTGATGATGATGCCGCCGGAACAGGGCTTCGCCTAAGCACCGCTACAATATAACCAAGGTGGATTATGGTGGAGGAGGGCACCGCACACGGCTAAAAGATCAATGATCAACTTGTGTGTCCATGGGGTGCCCCCCTCCCCCGTATATAAAGGAGTGGAGGAGGGGGAGGGCCGGCCCTCTCTATGGAGCGCCCTAGGGGAGTCCTACTCCCTCCGGGAGTGGGATTCCCCCTTCCAAGTAGGAGTAGGAGAGAGGAAGGAAGGAAAGGGGGGTCGGCCCCCTTCCCAATTTGGATTGGGCTTGGGGGCGCGCCTCCCTCTTTTCCCTTCCCTCTCCTCTATTCCACTAAGTCCCAATAAGGCCCATATACTCCGGGGGGGGGGGTGTTCGGTAACCTCCCGGTACTCCGAAAAAATGCCCGAACCACTCAGAACCATTCCGATGTCCAAACATAGGCTTCCAATATATCGATCTTTATGTCTCAACCATTCTGAGACTCCCCGTCATGTCTGTGATCAAATCCGGGACTCCGAACTAGCTTCGGTACATCAAAACACAAAAACTCATAATACCGATCGTCACCGAACGTTAAGCGTGCGGACCCTACGGGTTCGAGAACTATGTAGACATGACCGAGACTCACTTCCGGTCAATAACCAATAGCAGAACCTGGATACTCATATTGGTTCCTACACATTCTACGAAGATCTTTATCGGCCAAACCGCATAACAGTATACGTTGTTCCCTTTGTCATCGGTATGTTAATTGCCCGAGATTCGATCATCGATATCTCAATACCTAGTTCAATCTCGTTACTGGCAAGTCTCTTTACTCGTTTCGTAATGCTACATCCCATAACTAACTCATTAGCTACATTGCTTGCTAGGCTTATAGTGATGTACATTACCGAGAGGGCCCAGAGATACCTCTTCGACAATCGGAGTGACAAATCCTAATCTCGATCTATGCCATCTCAACAAGTACCATCGAATACACCTATAGAGCACCTTTATAATCACCCAGTTACGTTGTGACGTTTGGTAGCACACAAAGTGTTCCTCCGGTATTCGGGAGTTGCATGATCTCATAGTCATAGGAACATGTATAGTTATGGAGAAAGCAATAGCAAAACTAAACGATCATCGTGCTAAGCTAATGGATGGGCCAAGTCAATCACATCATTCTCTAATGATGTGATCCTGTTAATCAAATGACAACTCATGTCCATGGTTAGGAAACATAACCATCATTGATTCAACGAGCTAGTCAAGTAGATGCAAACTAGTGACACTCTGTTTGTCTATGTATTCACACATGTACTAAGTTTCCGGTTAATACAATTCTAGCATGAGTAATAAACATTTATCATGATGTAAGGAAATATATAAATAAAAACTTTATTATTGACTCTAGGGCATATTTCCTTTAGTCTCCCACTTGCACTAGAGTCAATAATCTAGATTACATTGTAATGATTCTAACACCCATGGTGTCTTTGTGCGGATCATGTTTTGCTCGTGAGAGAGGCTTAGTCAACGGGTCTGTAACATTCAGATCCGTATGTATGTCTCCCTCCTTGACTTGATCGCGGATGGAATTGAAGCGTCTCTTGATGTGCTTGGTTCTCTTGTGAAATCTGGATGCACTAGGTATGACACCTAGATCGGATATGAACTCCTTCATCCAGACTCCTTCATCTGCTGCTTCTAAAGTAGCTATGTATTCCGCTTCACACGTAGATCCCGCCACGACGCTCTGCTTGGAACTACACCTATTGACAGCTCCACCATTTAATAAAAACATGTATCCGGTTTGTGACTTAGGCGGATTAGTGTCAAAGCTTGCATCGACGTAACCGTTTACAATGAGCTCTTTGTCACCTCCATATACGAGAAACATATCCTTAGTCCTTTTCAGATATTTCAGGATGTTCTTGACCGCTGTCCAGTGATCCACTCCTGGATTACTTTGGTACCTCCCTGCTAAACTTATAGCAAGGCACACATCAGGTCTGGTACACAGCATTGCATACATGATAGAGCCTATGGCTGAAGCATAGGGAACACCTTTTATTTTCTCTCTATCTTCTGTAGTGGTCGGGCATTGAGTCTCACTCAACTTCACACCTTGTAACACAGGCAAGAACTTCTTCAAAACTTTATCAAGGTATGTGCTTTGTGAAAGTCCAATCAAGCGTCTTGATCTATCTCTATAGATCTTGATGCCCAATATATAAGCAGCTTCACCGAGGTCTTTCATTGAAAAGTTCTTATTCAAGTATCCTTTTATGCTATTCAGAAATTCAGTATCATTTCCGATCAACAATATGTCATCTACATATAATATCAGAAATGCTACGGAGCTCCCACTCACTTTCTTGTAAATACAGGCTTCTCCAAAAGTCTGTATAAAACCATATGCTTTGATCACACTATCAAAGCGTATATTCCAACTCCGAGAGGCTTGAACCACTCCATAAATGGATCGCTGGAGCTTGCACACTTTGTTAGTACCTTTTGGATCGACAAAACCTTCTGGTTGTATCATATACAACTCTTCTTTAAGATATCCATTAAGGAATGCAGTTTTAACATCCATTTGCTAAATTTCATAATCATAAAATGTGGCAATTGCTAACATGATTCAGACGGACTTAAGCATCGCTATGGGTGAGAAAGTCTCATCGTAGTCAACTCCTTGAACTTGTCGAAAACCTTTTGCAACAAGTCGAGCTTTGTAGACAGTAACATTACCATCAGCGCCAGTCTTCTTCTTGAAGATCCATCTATTCTCTGTGGCCTGCCGATCATCGGGAAAGTCAACCAAAGTCCACACTTTGTTCTCATACATGGATCCCATCTTAGATTTCATGGCTTCAAGCCATTTTGCGGAATCTGGGCTCATCATCGCTTCCTCATAGTTCGTAGGCTCGTCATGGTCAAGTAACATGACTTCCAGAATAGGATTACCATACCACTCTGGTGCGGATCTTACTCTGGTTGAGCTACGAGGTTCGGTAGTAACTTGATTAGAAGTTTCATGATGTAGGAATCACTGGAACTGGTTTCAGTGATGAACTACTTTCCAATAAGGGAGAAGGTACAATTACCTCGTCAAGTTCTACTTTCCTCCCACTCACTTCTTTCGAGAGAAACTCCTTCTCTAGAAAGGATCCATTCTTAGCAACGAATACCTTGCCTTCAGATCTGTGATAGAAGGTGTACCCAACAGTCTCCTTTGGGTATCCTATGAAGACACATTTCTCCGATTTGGGTTCGAGGTTATCAGGTTGAAGCTTTTTCACATAAGCATCGCAGCCCCAAACTTTAAGAAATGATAACTTGGGTTTCTTGCCAAACCACAGTTCATAAGGTGTCGTCTCGACGGATTTAGATGGTGCCCTATTTAACGTGAATGCAGCTGTCTCTAAAGCGTAACCCCAAAACGATAGAGGTAAATCAGTGAGAGACATCATAGATCGCACCATATCTAGTAAAGTACGATTACGACGTTCGGACACACCATTACGCTGTGGTGTTCCAGGTGGCGTGAGTTGCGAAACTATTCCGCATTGTTTCAAATGAAGTCCAAACTCACAACTCAAATATTCGCCTCCACGATCATATCGCAGAAACTTGATTTTCTTGTTATGGTGATTTTCCACTTCACTCTGAAATTCTTTGAACTTTTCAAATGTTTCAGACTTATGTTTCATTAAGTAGATATACCCATATCTGCTTAAATCATCTGTGAAGGTGAGAAAATAACAATATCCGCCGCGAGCTTCAATGTTCATTGGACCACATACATCAGTATGTATGATTTCCAATAACTCTGTTGCTTGCTCCATTGTTCTGGAGAACAGAGTTTTAGTCATCTTGCCCATGAGGCATGGTTCGCAAGTACCAAGTGATTCCAGAAGTCCATCAGAATGGAGTTTCTTCATGCGCTTTACATCAATATGACCTAAACGGCGGTGCCACAAATAAGTTGCACTATCATTATCAACTCTGCATCTTTTGGCTTCAATACTATGAATATGTGTATCACTACTATCAAGATTTAGTAAAAATAGACCACTCATCAGGGGTGCATGCCCATAAACAATATTACTCATATAAATAGAACAACCATTATTCTCTGATTTAAATGAATAATCGTCTCGCATCAAACTAGATCCAGATATAATGTTCATGCTCAACGCTGGCACCAAATAACAATTATTTAGGTCTAATACTAATCCCGAAGGTAGATGTAGAGGTAACGTGCCGACGGCGATCACGTCGACTTTGGAACCATTTCCCACGCGCAACGTCACCTCGTCCTTAGCCAATCTTCGCTTAATCCGTAGCCCATGTTTCGAGTTGCAAATGTTAGCAACTGAACCAGTATCAAATACCCAGGCACTACTGCGAGCATTAGTAATGTACACATCAATAACATGTATATCAAATATACCTTTCACTTTACCATCCTTCTTCTTCGCCAAATACTTGGGGCAGTTCTGCTTCCAGTGACCAGTTCCTTTGCAATAGAAGCACTCAGTCTCAGGCTTAGGTCCAGACTTGGGTTTCTTCACTTGAGCAGCAACTGGCTTGTTCTTCTTCTTGAAGTTCCCCTTCTTCCCTTTACCCTTTTTCTTGAAACTGGTGGTCTTGTTGACCATCAACACTTGATCTCCTTCTTGATTTCTACCTCCGCGGCCTTTAGCATCACGAAGAGCTCGGGAATCGTTTTATCCATCCCTTGCATACTATAGTTCATCACGAAGCTCTTGTAGCTTGGTTGCAGTGAATGAAGAACTCTGTCAATGACACTATCATCAGGAGTATTAACTCTCAGTTGAGTCAAGTGGTTGTGGTACCCAAACATTCTGAGTATATGTTCACTGACAGAACTATTCTCCTCCATCTTGCAGTTGTAGAACTTATTGGAGACTTCATATCTCTCAATCAGGGCATTTGCTTGAAATATTAACTTCAACTCCTGGAACATCCCATATGGTCCATGACGTTCAAAACATCGTTGAAGTCCCGGTTCTAAGCCGTAAAGCATGGCACACTGAACTATTGAATAGTCATCAGCTTTGCTCTGCCATGTGTTCATAACATCTGGCGTTGCTCCTACAGCGGGTTTGTCACCTAGCGGTGCTTCCAGGACGTAATTTTTCTGTGCAGCAATGAGGCTAATCCCCAAGTTACGGACCCAATCCGTGTAGTTGCTACCATCATCTTTCAACTTAGCTTTCTCTAGGAACGCATTAAAATTCAACGGAACAACAACACGGGCCATCTATCTACAACAACATAGACATGTAAAATACTATCAGGTACTAAGTTCTTTATAAATTAAAGTTCAATTAATCAAATTACTTAAGAACTCCCACTTAGATAGACATCTCTCTAATCATCTAAGTGATCACGTGATCCATATCAACTAAACCATGTCCGATCATCACGTGAGATGGAGTAGTTTTCAATGGTGAACATCACTATGTTGACCATATCTACTATATGATTCACGCTCGACCTTTCGGTCCCTAGTGTTCCGAGGCCAGATCTACATATGCTAGGATCGTCAAGTTTAACCCGAGTATTCCGCGTGTGCAAAATTGGCTTGCACCCGTTGTATGTGAACATAGAGCTTATCACACCCGATCATCACGTGGTGTCTCGGCGCGACGAACTGTAGCAACGGTGCATACTCAGGGAGAACACTTATACCTTGAAATTTAGTGAGAGATCATCTTATAATTCTACCACTGAACTAAGCAAAATAAGATGCATAAAGGATAAACATCACATGCAATCAATATAAGTGATATGATATGGCCATCATCATCTTGTGCCTTTGATCTCCATATCCAAAGCATTGTCATGATCACCATCGTCACCGGCTTGACACCTTGATCTCCATCGAAGCATCATTGTCGTCTCGCCAACTATTGCTTCTATGACTATCGCTACCGCTTAGTGATAAAGTAAAGCAATTACATGGCGATTGCATTTCATACAATAAAGCGACAACCATATGGCTCCTGCCAGTTGCCGATAACTATGTTAAAAAACATGATAATCTCATACAATAAAATTTAGCATCATGTCTTGACCATATCACATCACAACATGCCCTGCAAAAACAAGTTAGACGTCCTCTACTTTGTTGTTGCAACTTTTATGTGGCTGCTACGGGCTGAGCAAGAACCATTCTTACCTACGCATCAAAAACCACAACGCGGTATAGTGATTGCTTTTTCATCTTCAGAAAGAACCCTGTTCATCAAATCCGATTCAACTAAAGCTGGAGAAACAGACACGCACTAGCCACCTGTGTGCGAAGCACGTCGGTAGAACCAGTCTCGCGTAAGTGTACGCGTAATGTCGGTCTGGGCCGCTTCATCCCACAATGCCGCAGAATCAAGAATCAACTAGTGACGGCAAGCAATATGTATATACCCATGCCCACAACTTCTTTGTGTTCTACTCATGCATATAACATCTACGCATAAACTTGGCTCTGATGCCACTGTTGAGGAACGAAGTAATTTCAAAAAAATTCCTACGCACACGCAAGATCATGATGATGCATAGCAACGAGTGGGAACAGTGTCATCCACGTACCCTCGTAGACCATAAGCGGAAGCATTATGACAACGCGGTTGATGTAGTCGTACGTCTTCATGATCGACCGATCCCTAGTACCGAATGTACGACACCTCCGTGATCTGCACATGTTCAGCTCGATGACGTCCTGCGAACTCACGATCCAGTAGAGCTTCGAGGGAGAGTTTCGTCAGCACGACGGCGTGATGACGGTGATGATGATGCTACCGGAACAAGGCTTCGCCTAAGCACCGCTACGATATAACCGAGATGGATTATGGTGGAGGAAGGCACCACATACGGCTAAAAGATCAATGATCAACTTGTGTGTCCATGGGGTGCCCCCCTCCCCCGTACATAAAGGAGTGCATAAGGGGGAGGGCCTCCCTATCTATGGCGCGCCCTAGGGGAGTCCTACTGCCTTCGGGAGTAGGATTCCCCCCTTCCAAGTAGGAGTAGGAGAGGAAGGAAGGAGGAGAGAGGGAGGAAGGAAAGGGGGGCCAGCCCCATTCCCAATTCGGATTGGGCTTGGGGGCGTGCCTCCCTCTTTTCCCTTCCCTCTCCTATATTCCAATAAGGCCCAATAAGGCCCATATACTCCCCGGGGGGTTCCGGTAACCTCCCGGTACTCCGGAAAAATGCTCGAACCACTCAGAACCATTTCGATGTCCAAACATAGGCTTACAATATATCGATCTTTATGTCTCGACCATTTTGAGACTCCTCGTCATGTCCGTAATAAAATCTGGGACTCCGAACTACCTTCGGTACATCAAAACACAAAACTCATAATACCGATCATCACCGAACGTTAAGCGTGCGGACCCTACGGGTTCGAGAACTATGTAGACATGACCGAGACTCACTTACGGTCAATAACCAATAGCGTAACCTGGATGCTCATATTGGTTCCTACATATTCTACGAAGATCTTTATCGGTCAAACCGCATAACGGTATACGTTGTTCCCTTTGTCATCGGTATGTTACTTGCCCGAGATTCGATCATCGGTATCTCAACACCTAGTTCAATCTCATTACCGGAAAATCTCTTTACTCGTTCCGTAATGCTACATCCCGTAACTAACTCATTAGCTACATTGCTTGCAAGGCTTATAGTGATGTACATTTCCGAGAGGGCCCAGAGATACCTCTCCGACAATCGGAGTGACAAATCCTAATCTCGATCTATGCCAACTCAACAAGTACCATCGGATACACCTGTAGAGCACCTTTATAATCACCCAGTTACGTTGTGCCGGTTGGTAGCACACAAAGTGTCCTTCGGAGTTCGGGAGTTGCATGATCTCATAGTCATAGGAACATGTATAGTTATGGAGAAAGCAATAGCAACAAACTAAACGGTCATCGTGCTAAGCTAACGGATGGGTCAAGTCAATCACATCATTCTCTAATGATGCGATCCCATTAATCAAATGACAACTCATGTCTATGGTTAGGAAACATAACCATCATTGATTCAACAAGCTAGTCAAGTAGAGGCAAACTAGTGACACTCTGTTTGTCTATGTATTCACACATGTACTAAGTTTCCGGTTAATACAATTCTAGCATGAATAATAAACATTTATCATGATATAATGAAATATATAAATAACAACTTCATTATTGCCTCTAGGGCATATTTCCTTCAGTTTATGCTTCACAGTTCCCTTGGTGAAGCCTATCCCCCAAACTGCACTATAGGGTACGACACCAAAGGCTTCTGAGTGGATTATGGATAGTGGATGCACTAACCACATGACTGGTGATCGAATTCTCCTCATGGATTCAACCCTATGTCCATCTGGCAAGAGTCACATCACATTCGCTGACACTGGTAGAAGCAAGGTATTGGGTCTAGCTAGAGTTGCAATCTCAAAGCATAAGCACATGGATAAAGTGATGCTTGTTGAATCCCTTGGTTTCAAATTAATGTCTGTCTCAATGCTTTGTGATCTGAACATGATTGTGATATTCGGAAAATATCGTTGGCTTGTTCTTATGGAATCTGACAAGTCTCTAGCCTTTGAAGGGTATCGTAAAGATGATCTATACATGGTAGATTTCTCAGGAGGACCACAGTTGGTCGTATGTCTTCTAGCAAAAGCTTCAGAGTGCTGGCTCTGGAATCAGAGGCTTGGGCATGCCGGCATGAGGAACTTGTACACTCTCAGAAGAAGAAGCATGTCGTAGGCATCGAGGGCGTCAAGTTCAAGAAGGATCATCTATGTGGTGCCTGCGAAGCCGGAAAGATGACTAGGGCCAAGCATCCCTCCAAGACAATTATGACGACATATCGTCCCTTCGAGCTACTTCACATGGACTTATTTGGCCCTACTCACTACTCTACCCTTACTACCACTGCTTGCCTCTATGGTTTCGTCATTGTTGATGATTACTCAAGATATACATGGGTGCACATAATCATCTATAAGAATGAAGTGCAGGATGTCTTGAGACGATTCGCCAATCATGCCATGACCAACTATGGCATCAAGATCAAGCACATCAGAAGTGGCAACGGCACAGAATTCAAGAACACCAGCCTCGACACTAATCTTGATACATTGGGCATCACACATGAGTTCTCAGCTCCATATATATTGATATGTCCATTTTGCATCATGATTTTATATCGATATTTATTGCATGGGCTGTAATTACACATTATGTCACAATACTTACGTCTATTCTCTCTTATTTTACAAGGTTTACACGAAGAGGGAGAATGCCGGCAGCTGGAATTCTGGGCTAGAAAAGGAGCAAATATTAGAGACCTATTCTGTACAACTCCAAATGTCCCAAAACTCCACGAAAGTCAGTTCTGGAATATATAAAAAATATTGGGCGAAGAAAGAACCAGAGGGGGGCCACCCACCGTCCACGAGGGGGGGGGCGCCGTACCCCCTGGGTGCGCCCCCTGCCTCGTGGGCCCCCTGGTAGGCCTCCGGTGCCCATCTTTTGCTATATGAAGTCTTTCGCCCTGGAAAAAATGAGAAGGAAGCTTTCGGGACAAAGCGTCGTTGTCTCAAGGCGGAACCTTGGCGGAACCAATCGAGGGCTGCGGCGAAGCTGTTCTGCCGGGGAAACATCCCTCCGGGAGGGGGAAATCATCACCATCGATCCTCTCATCGGGAGGGGGTCAATCTCCATCAACATCTTCACCATCACCATCTCATCTCAAACCCTAGTTCATCTTTGTATCCAATCTTTGTCTCAAAACCTCAGATTGGTACCTGTAGGTTGCTAGTAGTGTCGATTACTCCTTGTAGTTGATGCTAGTTGGTTTATTTGGTGGAAGATCATATGTCCAGATCCTTTATGCATATTAGTACCCCTCTGATTATAAACATGAATATGATTTGTGAGTAGTTACATTTGTTCATGAGGACATGGGAGAAGTCTTGCTATAAGTAGTCATGTGAATTTGGTATCCGTTCCATATTTTGATGAGATGTATGTTGTCTCTCCTCTAGTGGTGTCATGTGAAACTTCACCATTGTTTGGGCCTAGGGGAAGGCATTGGGAAGTAATAAGTAGATGATGGGTTGCTAGAGTGACAGAAGCTTAAACCCTAGTTTATGCGTTGCTTCGTAAGGGGCTGATTTGGATCCATATGTTTCATGCTATGGTTAGGTTTACCTTAATTCTTCTTTCGTAGTTGCGGATGCTTGCGAGAGGGGTTAATCGTAAGTGGGATGCTTGTCCAAGGAAGGGCAGTACCCAAGCACCGGTCCACCCACATATCAAATTATCAAAGTAACGAACGCGAATCGTATGAGCGTGATGAAAACTAGCTTGACGACAATTCCCATGTGTCCTCAGGAGCACTTTCCTTTATATAAGAGTTTGTCCAAGCTTATCCTTTGCTACAAAAAGGATTGGGCCACCTTGCTTCACTTTATTTAATTTAATTACTTGTTATCCGTTACGAATTACCTTATCACAAAACTATCTGTTACCAATAATTTCAGTGCTTGCAGAGAATACCTTACTGAAAACCGCTTGTAATTTCCTTCTGCTCCTCGTTGGGTTTGACACTCTTACTTATCAAAAGGACTACGATAGACCCCCTATACTTGTGGGTCATGAAGAATCTTTTCCGGTGCCATTGCCGGGGAGTGAAGCGCCTTTGGTAAGGAAAAATTTATATAGTGTTCTGAAATTTACTGTCACTTGTTACTATGGAAAGTAATCCTTTGAGGGGCTTGTTCGAGGTATCTTCACCCTGAATAGTAGACCAAAGAGTTTGTCCTCAACCTACTAAACCTACTGAAAATGTTTACTTTGAAATTCCTTTGGGTATGATAGAGAAACTGCTAGCTAATCTTTTAACAGGAGATGGAACATTGCATCCCGATTTGCACCTAATCTATGTGGATGAAGTTTGTGGATTATTTAAGCTTGCAGGTATGCCCGAGGATGTTATCAAGAAGAAGGTATTCCCTTTATATTTGAAGGGAAAGGCATTGACATGGTTTAGGCTATGCGACGATATTGGATCATGGAATTACAACCGATTGAAATTGGAATTTCATCAGAAGTTTTATCCTATGCATCTGGTTCATCATGATCATAATTATATATATAATTTTTGGCCTTGCGAAGGAGAAAGCATTGCTCAAGCTTGGGGGAGGCTTAAGTCAATGTTATATTCATGCCCCAATCATGAGCTCTCAAGAGAAATTATTATCAAAAAAATTATGCTCGTCTTTCTCTCAATAATTGCTCCATGCTCGATACTTCTTGTACTGGTTCTTTTATGATGAAGACTATTGAATTCAGATGGGATTTATTGGGAAGGATTAAACGCAACTTTGAAGATTGGGAACTCGACGAAGGTAAGGAGTTAGGTATAACACCTAAGTTTGATTGTGTTAAATCTTTTATGGATACCGATGCTTTTCGTGAATTTAGCACTAAATATGGACTTGACTCTGAGATAGTACTTCTTTCTGTGAATCATTTGCTACTCATGTTGATCTCCCTAAGGAGAAGTGGCTTAAATATCATCCTCCCATTGAAGTAAAAGTAGTTGAACCTATTAAAGTTGAAGAAAATACCATCACTTATGTTGATCCTATTGTTCCTACTGCTTATATTGAGAAACCACCTTTCCCTGTTAGAATAAAGGATCATGCTAAAGCTTCAAATGTGGTCAACAAAAGTAATATTAGAACACCCAAACCCTCTGAGCAAATTAAAGTTGAACCTAGTATTGATATGGATGGGCATGTTATTTACTTCTGTGATGAAGCTGCTAGAATTGCTAAACCCGATACTAAAGATAAACATAGACCTGTTGTAGGCATGCCTGTTGTTTCGGTTAAAATAGGAGATCATTACTATCATGGCCTAGGTGAAATGGGTGCTAGTGTCAGTGCAATACCACATTCCTTATACAAAGAAATTATGCATGATATTGCACCTGTTGAGATAGAAGATATTGATGTTACAATTAAGCTTGCCAATAGAGATACTATTTCACCAATTGGTATTGTTAGAGATGTTGAAGTCTTGTGTGGGAAAATTAAATATCCTACTGATTTTCTTGTTCTGGGTTCCCCACAAGATGACTTTTGTCCCATTATATTTGGTAGACCCTTCTTGAATACTATTAATGCTAAGATAGACTGCAAAAAGGATATTGTTTCTGTTGGTTTAGGGGATATTCTCATGATTTTAATTTTGCTAAATTTCGTAGACAACCCCATGATAAAGAATTTCCTAGTAAAGATGAAATTATTGGTCTTGATTCTATTGCCGTGCCTCCTAATGATCCTTTAGAACAATATTTGCTAGACCATGAAAATGATATGTTTATGAATGAAAGAAGGGAAATAGATGAAGTATTCTTTAAGCAGGGACCTATTTTGAAACACAACTTGCCTGTTGAAATTCTAGGGGGTCCTCGTCCACCCAAGGGTGATCCCGTGTTTGAGCGTAAACCATTGCCTGATACTCTTAAATATGCTTATCTTAATGAAAAGAAGAGATATCCTGTTATTATTAGTGCTAACCTTTCAGAGCAGGAAGAATAGAGATTATTGAAAACTCTAAATAAGCACCGTGCTGCTATTGGATATACTCTTGATGATCTTAAGGGTATTAGTCCCACTCTATGCCAGCACAAAATAAAATTGGAGAAAGACGCTAAACCGGTTATTGATCACCAACGATGGTTAAATCCTAAGATGAAAGAAGTGGTAAGAAAAGAAATACTAAAGCTTTTGGAGGCAGGTATAATTTATCCCGTTGCTGATAGTTAGTGGGTAAGTCCTGTCCATTGTGTCCCTAAGAAGGGGGGGTATTACTGTCATTCCAAATGATAAAGATGAATTGATCCCACAAAGAATTGTTACAGGTTATAGAATGGTAATTGACTTCCACAAATTAAATAAAGATACTAAAAAGGCTCATTACCATTTACTTTTTATTTATCAAATGCTAGAAAGATTATCCAAACATACACATTTTTGCTTTGTAGATGGTTATTCGGGTTTCTCTCAAATACCTGTGTCAAAAGAGGATCAAGAAAAGTCCACCTTTACTTGCCGTTTTGGTACCTTTGCTTATAGACGTATGCCTTTTAGTTTATGTAATGCACCTGCTACCTTTCAAAGATGTATGACTGCTATATTCTCTGACTTTTGTGAAAAGATTGTTGAGGTTTTCATGGATGATTTTTCCGTTTATGGAACTTCTTTTGATGATTGCTTAAGCAACCTTGATCGAGTTTTGCAGAGATGTGAAGAAACTAATCTTGTCTTGAATTGGGAGAAGTGCCACTTTATGGTTAATGAAGGTATTGTCTTGGGGCATAAAATTTCTGAAAGAGGTATTGAAGTTGATAAAGCTAAAGTTGATGCTATTGAAAAGATGATGTGTCCTAAGGACATTAAAGGTATAAGAAGTTTCCTTGGTCATGCCGGGTTTTATAGGAGGTTCATTAAAGACTTCTCCAAAATTTCCAGGCATCTGACTAATCTCTTACAAAAAGATGTTCCTTTTGTCTTTGATGATGATTGTGTAGAAGCATTTGAAATACTTAAGAAAGCCTTGATTTCTGCACCTATTGTTCAGCCTCCTGATTGAAATTACCCTTTGAAATTATGTGTGATGCCAGTGATTATGTTGTAGGTGCTGTTCTAGGACAAAGAGTTGATAAGAAATTAAATGTTATCCAATATGCTAGTAAAACTCTAAACAGTGCCCAGAGAAATTATGCTACTACTGAAAAAGAATTTTTAGCAGTTGTATTTGCTTGTGATAAGTTTAGACCTTATATTGTTGACTCTAAAGTAACTGTTCACACTGATCATGCTACTATTAAATACTTATGGAAAAGAAATATGCTAAACCTAGACTTATTAGATGGGTATTCTTGCTACAAGAATTTGATTTGCATATTATTGATAGAAAGGGAGCTGAGAACCCCGTTGCAGACAACTTGTCTAGGTTAGAGAATGTTCTTGATGACCCACTACCTATTGATGACAGTTTTCCTGATGAACAATTAGTTGTCATAAATTCTTCCTGTACTGCTCCATGGTATGCTGATTATGCTAATTACATTGTTGCTAAATTTATACCACCTAGTTTCACATATCAGCAAAAGAAAAAGTTTTTCTATGATTTAAGACATTACTTTCGAGATGACCCACACCTTTATAAAGAAGGTGTAGATGGTGTTATTAGATGTTGTGTACCTGAGTATGAACAGGAACATATCCTACGCAAGTGTCACTCCGAGGCTTATGGAGGACACCATGTTGGAGATAGAATTGCACATAAGGTATTGCTATCCGGTTTTTATTGGACTACTCTCTTCAAGGATGCCCGCAAGTTTGTCTTGTCTTGTGATGAATGTCAAAGAATTGGTAATATTAGTAGACGTCAAGAAATGCCTATGAACTATGTTATTGAACCATTTGATGTTTGGGGCTTTTATTATATGGGACTGTTTCCTTCCTCTAATGGGTATACCCATATTTTAGTTGCTGTTGATTACATTACTAAGTGGGTAGAAGCTATTCCCACTAGTAGTGCTGATCATAACACCTCTATTAAGATGCTTAAATAAGTTATTTTTCCAAGGTTTGGAGTCCCTATATACTTAATGACTGATGGTGGTTCACATTTTATTCATGGTGCCTTTCGTAAAATGCTTGCTAAGTATGATGTTAATCATAGAATTGCATCCCCGTATCACCCACAGTCTAGTGGTCAAGTAGAACTGAGCAATAGAGAGATTAAATTAATTTTGCAAAAGACTGTTAATAGATCTAGAAAGAATTGGACCAAGAAACTTGATGATGCATTATGGGCCTATAGAACTGCATATAAAAAATCCTATGGGTATGTCTCCATATAAAATGGTTTATGGAAAAGCATGTCACTTACCTCTCGAACTAGAACATAAAGCATATTGGGCCATTAAAGAGCTCAATTATGATTTCAAACTTGCCGGTGAGAAGAGACTATTTGACATTAGCTCACTTGATGAGTGGAGAACCCATGCCTATGAAAATGCCAAACTGTTTAAAGAAAAGGTTAAAAGATGGCATGGCAAAAGGATACAAAAACGTGAGTTTAATGTAGGTGACTATGTATTGTTATACAACTCTCGTTTAAGATTTTTTGCAAGAAAACTCCTTTCTAAATGGGAAGGTCCTTACGTTATCGAGGAGGTCTATCGTTGTGGTGCCATAAAAATCAGCAACTTTGAAGGCACAAATCCGAGGGTGGTGAACGGTCAAAGAATCAAACATTATATCTCAGGTAATCCTATAAATGTTGAAACTAATGTTATTGAAACCATAACCCCGAAGGAGTATATAAGGGACACCTTCCAGAACGTTTCAGCCTCCAAAAAGGAAGAGGTATGTGGTACGGTAAGTAAACCGACTCCAAAACAGTTTTAATAGCAATTTTTCTCCGTTCTGTAATATTTAAGAAAATAGGAAAATAAGAAGCAGTCCGGAAAGGACATGAGGCATCCACGAGGGTGGAGGGCGTGCCCTGCCCCCTGGGCGCGCCCCCTGCCTCATGGGCACTTCGTGTGTCCTCCAGACTCTGTTTTCTTGCACAATGCTTCTTTTGGTCAGTAAAAATTCATTATATAATCTACCGAAGGTTTTGACCACCGTACAATGCAATTATCCTCTGTTTTTGTTTCGAGCTGTTTTCTGCCAGAGTTGTCAAGGCCAGGCATCATGTCGTCCCCCTCCTCCAACAATGAGGGCGACGATGCTTGGCCAATGAAGATAGAGCTGAAGAGAGAAGAACCCGGGGAGATCAACAAGGATGATGGGATCAAGAAGGCCACGTTGGATCAAGCTCTGGCAGCAGAAGAAGAAGACATCCTTCAACCTCATTACAATCTTCTTACCCCTACTAAAATTGAAGCTTTCAAGATGATTGAAATAGTTCGGGTGCAAAACAAGTATCTAACTCGTGAAAATATTTTGTTGCAAGAACATATCACCGCACTCAAGGGCATTATTCGTAAGTTGGAGCACCTCCTACGCTCGATGTTGGACGACAAGCCTACACCATCAATAACTCCATCATTACTACCACCAAAGGCTAATTGACTATCGGGTATGGGCACTCACCTTGGCAACTGCCAAGCTTGGGGGAGGTGCCCCGGTATCATATCACCATCACACTTCTATATTTACCGTTTTTCTTAGTTTGATACTTTTGGTAATATCTTGCTCTAGTAGAATAAAGTTTAGTATGATCTAGCTTTGAGTTTTAGTTATGATCCTTCTATGTAATTGAGTCCATGAGCTATATATAATAAAGATTAGATTGAGTCAAGGGCTTGTTTATCTTGCTATGATCTTGAGAAAAAAGAGAAAAAAGAATAAAAATAAATAAAGAGATCATATTGATCTTATGGAGAGTAATGACTTCACATATAAAGAGTATGATGAATAAACATTGTTGAGAGTTGACAATCATAGCTTTTGTCATCGTTGCAATTAATAGGAAGTAATAAAGAAAGAGAGGTTTTCACATATAAATATACTATCTTGGACATCTTTTATGATTGTGAGCACTCATTAAAATATGACTTGCTAAAAAGTTGAAGTTGGACAAGGAAGGCAACGTAATGGGTTATGTTTTCTTATATCCGAAATTAATTATATTGTCATAGATCATCCAACATGTTGAGCTTGCCTTTCCCTCTCATGCTAGCCAAATTCTTTGCACCAAGTAGAGATACTACTTGTGCTTCCAAATATCCTTAAACCCAGTTTTGCCATGAGAATCCACCATTTCAACCTATGGATTGAGTAAGATCCTTCACGTAAGTTGTCATTGTTGCAAGCAATAAAAAATGCTCTCTAAATATGTATGATCTATTAGTGTGGAGAAAATAAGCTTTATACGATCTTGTGATGTGGGAGAAATAAAAGCGACGGACTGCATAATAAAGGTCCATATCACAAGTGGCAATATAAAGTGACGTTCTTTTGCATTAAGATTTCATGCATCCAAACATAAAAACACATGACAACCTCTGCTTCCCTCTACATAGGGCCTATCTTCTATTTTTGTCCTATACTTCATACAAAAGTCATGGTGATCTCCACCTTTCCTTTTTACATTTTATCCTTTGGCAAGCACTATGTGTTGGAAAGATCCTGATATATATAGATAATTGGATGTGGATTTGCATAAAATATTATTGTTGACATTACCCTTGAGGTAAAAGGTTGGGAGGCAAAACTATAAGCCCCTATCTTTCTCTGTGTCCGATTAAAACTTCATACCCATAAGTATTGCGTGAGTGTTAGCAATTGTGAAAGACTAAATGGTAGTTGAGTATGTGGACATGCTGAAAAGCTCTTATATTGACTCTTTCCGATGTTATGATAAATTGCAATTGATTTAATGACTAAGATTATAGTTTGTTAGTTTTCAATGAAGTTTCTGATTCATACTTTACATTGTGAATAAGATTGTCACTTGCTACCTCTTGAGCACTGCGTTGGTTTTCCCCGAAGAGGAAGGGATGATGCAGCAAAGTAGTGTAAGTATTTCCCTCAGTTTTTGAGAACCAAGGTATCAATCCAGTAGGAGGCTACGCGCGAGTCCCTCGCACCTGCACAAAACAAATAAATCATCGCAACCAACGCAAATAGGGGTTGTCAATCCCTATAGGGCCACTTACAAGAGTGAGATCTGATAGATATGATAAGATAATATTTTTTGGTACTTTTATGATAAAGATGCAAAGTAAAATAAAGGCAAAGTAAATAACAAAGGAAATAACTAAGTAGCACTACAAAAAAAGACACATCCGTGACATTTTGGGCCGAACGAAATTTTTTTCTGTCATACATATGACACTTCTATGACGATAATTGTGACAAAACCCGGTATCATCATAGATGTGGTGGGCTCCTACTTCTATGACAGAAAATGGGCTTTTCGTCCTGGGCGGGCCGGAGACGCAGCTGCATGACATTCTTTGGGCCGTCCATGACAGAAAAAACCATGGTAGAAGCGAGGGCGAGGAAAATTTCGGGGAGTTCCCGGTTACGGTGGGAGGTCGGGGGCCGAGCGATGTGCGCTTCTCTCGTACACGTATGCGCGTGTGTGCGAGGCGTTTTCTCTAACTGAACCCGAGCGAGGCGTTGGGCTCTAACTGAACCCGAGCGATTGCACTGCAGGCTACGCGTTACTGAACCCGAGCGATCGATCGATGGCTGTTAACTGAACCCGATCGAGCGATTCCTTCGCTATTGCTGCTAACAGAAGCCGATCGATGCTGCCTCTGGATGAACAGTGAGCGTTGCGGGGGGGGGGGGGGTGGATGAACAGTTCCCGGTGGGGGTGGATGAACAGGACCCCGTGGTGTTGCCTCTGGATGAACAGGACCCCGATCGATCGAGCCGGTTGGGGCTGGCTGAACAGGACCCTGTAGAGGGCTGGATGAACAAGACCACCCCGTGGAGGGCAGGATGAACAGTAGACGATGGAGGGCAGGATGAATAGTAGCCCGTGAAGGGGTGGTTGAACAGGAGCCCGTGGAGAGGGCTGGTTGAACAGTAGCCGGTGGAGTAGCGCGCGGTGGAGGCTGGATGAACAGGAGCCCGTGGATGAACAATCGCAGGTGGAGGCTGGAGGAGGTCGACGGTGGATGAACAGTAGCTCGTGGAGGCTGGAGGGGGTCGACGGTGGATATGAACAGTATCCCGTGGAGTCCCGTTTTGCGGTACGCCACACCCCTCCCGATGAACAGGACCCCCGTGTCGACCGTAGCGCTCCAACACAAGTCCGTTTCGTCCATTTTGCAGTACGCCACACCCGTCCTGATCAACAGGACCCCTGTTTCGACCGTAGGAGGTCCGTTTCCTCCGTTTTGTGGTACGCCAGACCCCTCCCGATGAACAGGATCCCGTTTCGAACGTGGCTGGTCGAACACAAGGCCGTTTCCTCCGTTCTACGGTACGCCAGGCCTCATTTCCATCGCCTGTTCTGTCCAAGCCCTCCCGATGAACACGACGCATTTCGTTGCCTCCCCATGAACACGACGCATTCCGTTGCCTCCCCATGAACATGACGCATTCCGTTGCCTCCCCATGAACATGACGACGACGTTGTTTCTCCGTTCTGACCCAGCCATGTACACGAGCCCTGGCCGTACGTATGCGCGAGTAGGCGTTCGAGACCTCGCCCGTATGTACACATACGTGGCCGTATTTTGTTTCTTGGCGCTCGCTGATGTACGTACGTGTACATGCTACGTGTGCGCCTCTACTACGACACGTGCGCGCCTCTACATCGACCGGTATATATGTACGTACATGTTCGCGACCAGAATGACAACACTACGTACGCTTCGACCAGGCGGGTCCCGACTGTCAGGCACTTCCTTGCATGCGAAGATGTAGCTGGTGGGTCCCAGCAGTCAGGGGCAAACGTTTTTTTCGCGAAATACGGTGGCCCGTCCGGTGGGTCCCCGCTGTCAAGTGGAGGAATAATTATTTTGCGCGTAATAAGGAGACACTTCCTTGCTGCGGCCGTGGACCCAGCTGTCAGCGTCTCCACGCATAGTACTCTTCCTATGGAAGTCGGTCATTGACCACATTGACCACGCCGCGCTGAGAGCACCACGGCGGTGGACGACGACGAGGCCTAGGAAGGGGACGACACGGAGCCGGGGAAGACGCGGCAGTGGAAGCCCGCGTGGAGAGGAGTACGAGGGTTCACTGGTTCGGCTGCGGTGTGAGGCTGCTGTCGCCGCAGGGCCTAGCCAGCGGTGGGAATAGTAGGGGGTGGTGAGGCCTCCACGGCAGCACAGCCGGCCATGGGAGGCAGGAGCATGTGGCACGACCGGCGCTGCTTTGGGCGGCTGGAGCAAGAAGACCAGAGGTTGAAGAAGCACTACGGCCGTTGGATGGACATCATACGGTCACTGGAACTAGAATCATTCATATTGACTAAGTTGACAAAGCCCTTCGTCCCCGTCAACTTAGTAGGCCCACAAGTAAGCCTCCCACCAAGGTGGGTCCCAACTAGCCGGGGGAGTATTCATTTTTTTGTGCGTAATAAGGAGGCACTTACGGTGGGTCCGAGTTGACAGCGGGGGGAACGTTTTTTCGCAAAATATGGTGGCCCGTCCGATATGGTCCCAGCAGTCAGGGGGAAATGATTTTTTTCGCAAAATACTGGTGGCCCATCCGGTGGGTCCCCGCTGTCAGGTGGAGGAATAATTATTTTCCGCGTAATAAGGAGGCACTTCCTTGAGATTGTCGTGGACCCAGCTGTCAGCCTCTCCACGTACAGTACTCTTCCAATGGAAGTCGGTCGTTGACCACATTGACCACGCCGCGCCGAGAGCACCACAGCGGTGGACGATGGCGAGGGATAGGAAGGGGACGACGCAGAGCCGGGGAAGACGCGGCAGTGGATGCCCACGCGGAGAGGAGTACGAGCGTTCACCGGTTCGGCTGCAGTGTGAGGCTGCCGTCGCCGCAGAATAACAGGGGGTGTGGGTGAGTAGAGGGATGCACTGGCCAGCGGTGGTAGTAGTAGGGGGCGCTGAGGCCTGCGCGGCAGCATAGCCGGCCACGGGAGGCGGGAGTAGGCGGTCCCGCCGGCGCTGCTTTGGCGGCTGGAGCAAGAAAATCAGAGATTGAAGAAACACGACGGCCGTTGGATTGACATCCAACGGTTACGTCTGCTAGAATCGTTTGTTGACGTATATAATAACTAAAAAAATCTTGCATACGCGTCAACTAAACAGGCCCACAAGTCAGACCACTCCCTCTTTTTTTTAATAATTTATATATAGCTCATGGCAACTTCTTATGCAATTTATTGCAGTCGTTTTTTTGTTAGCCAGGGCCAATTTTGCATATTTCTGTGGGTTCCAAACTATTTTTAATACCGAAATGTCCAGCCAGATTTAAAGTACTTTGAAGATATATTTAAATTAGGTTATTACCCAGTGAAATAGGAATTTGAAAATGTAATAAAATTCAGAAATTATAAAGTAATTGCCAATTTGTCATCTGTTTTTATATTTACAACCCATTTCATATTACTTTCAAGATTTGCAGGCGTTTTGAAAGAGTTGCAACCCATCAGGGCGTAGAAAAATAAGTAGGCCTGGATTGGGTATTCTTCAGAAAAAATAAACTGGGCTCATTTTCACAAAGAAAAAAATAGCTAGGCTGGTCACATGGTGACATAAAATATAAGCCTGGGCTAGACGGGCCACAGCCCAGTTCAAACCCTGCTCCGTCTCAACGATACCAAACAAAAAAAATACTGCTCGAGTAGCTACGTCCTAGGTGTCAGCCGATCTTGTGCTGTTCTCTTGTCTATAGACTATATACGCTCACAATGTCGTGGGTCCCAGATGTCAGGAAAACACTAGGAGGAAGCATTTTATTTTTCCATACGCTGACGTGGTGGGCCCCTACTGTCATCCTCTCCACGTACTCTGTCGATTCCTGTTGTTTGTTGACCATGTTGACAATGCGAGAGGGCGGCGCTGCGGCGAGCACACCAAAGCGCGCGGATGACGTCAGTGTTAACGATTTAGGAGACGGTGGGGCGGCGATGCATGCGCTGAGGCGCAGCCAGCCGTGGGAGGCGGAAGCAGGCGGCCCCGCCGGCGCTGGTTTGGTTTTGGCGGCTGGAGGAAGACAGGACTGAAGAAACACGACAGACTGTAAAAGCAGCAGGAGTACTTAACAACCTTAACTGAAACTAGCAGGGGCACTTAACAACCAAAGCTGAAAGCAGTATGAGTACTTATACAGGTTCAACCGTACAAAGCACGCCTCGAACAGTGCTACTTTGCCTACAGTTAACCAAGGGTGAGGCCGCCAAGCCCCTGGACAAGGCCCATGCGCCACCCCACGCATCCACAACCTTCTGAAAGCGTCTTCATCTCGCAACATGGTCAATAAACAGGATATTCTCTTTAGAGCCATGTTAAAGCATGAACATAATCTTCTGTCGTATTCTCCAAGATGGACGGGCCTTCATTATTTGAGGCCACCCATGAATAAGTATCTTTTCACCTCCAAGGGGAATTGAGTAGGTCGGCATAAATATCATGTTGTGACCAAGCGCAAGTCTGACCCGACCATGGTCAGACATCTGTATAGGAACAATAGAACTCGGGAGTTCCTATTTCAAGAAGATCACAGCTGTAAAACTGTGTATAAGCAATAGTTTATGAACAACATATATAACAGAAAACAGCTCGTACCATAAGTTTCTCGACACAGTTGGACCTGTTCAATGAGTGCAACAGTGGCACACATATCCCACGTGGCCTTCCACCATTGAAATGCCCCACAAGGACCTCAAGACAATCAATAAAGTGTAGGAACTTGTGGATGTCGATCCAGTCAACTTCAGTGCCATTAGTAACAGCCGAGTTATCACAGAGTAACAAACGAGCAGACTACTTAACTCTAAAAAAACCTACACGTGCCACTAATTATAAGAAAATATTAGTTAGAAGTAGCATCTTCGTGAGAGATTCGTTGCTACTTCTAAAGTTAAATTGTGATTAGTTAGACAGAATAGGTGGATTAAGAAGTAACCGAGGCAACAAGCAAGAACCAGATACAAAACTAACATGGATGAACAATTGGAACGACGTCGGGGTGGAAGATTGCAGTGAAGATGAGACCAGGTTCTGCTATTTCCATCAACATTCGTGCGCCAACTTTCAGTCCGTAACACTTGAGAAAGTTTATCCAAGTTCGGCCATAAAAAAAGCAGCGATCTTCTTGGTTCATGAACCCAACTCGGAACTTATATCCATGGCTTGTCTTCACTGTGACCATTAAACTAGTGTATTCAGTTATGGCAAGGCCGAGCATCTTGAGTACATGTGTTCTGGCAGAGCAAATAATACACTGCAGGAAAAATAATATGAGAACACAACATGTTCAAAAAAACCCCACCCTCTCGAATAGAAAAGAGGATTCTAGGAACATACTATGCGCGTTTCAAAATGCTGTGTTAGATGAGAAGGAACAAGTGTGGCGTCCCGCCGAGGGCACAGAAACCTGTAGGGTACTCGCACTTTGGGCACTGCAAATGAAACACACTAGATTCAGTAGGAAGAAAAATGCATCAACGGTGGTGGCTGCCATCCTAGGATTACCTGCGACCAAGGGACTTGGGTTTATCGAGGATGGATGAAGAATTCGTACCTGGTTCTCCATGAGAAAACCCTATGCAATCGCCGAGAGGGGTTTTCTCTGAACAAGCAGACGAGGGAGAAGGGGATTTAGGCCCAGTGAAATATTGCCGCTTCGTCTGTCCAGCTTACTGCTAAAGCTGGAAAGGGGGGGGGGTTGTGATTTGACGGCTCATTGGGCATTACTGCGGCGCTACGACCGGGGTGTGTCTACCATGAAGTTGTGCACTCTAATTTGTTGATATGGCACGTGGACCCTGTTGCCGGTTGCCCCAGATATCATCGAAAGGAAGTAGAAAGACAGGAGTAACTAGTTACACATAAATATATTTTTGACAGAGAGATACTCCCTCTGTAAAGAAATAGACAAATCTTTATATCACAGGCTCACCTTGCCGAGAAATATACTCCCTCTGCAACGCACGGGCATTATGGGGGTTCAGCTTTTTTTATGGGGGTTCAGCTGAGAATATAATCTCAGATAGGCTCACGGTTATGGACTTCGGGCCGCAGGCCGACCCTGCATGTTTGGAGGCCCATGTGTTCTACCTCAGCGCTTTTCATATTCCAAGCGATCGGTACGGCGCTGGTTTTAGATGCTGTCGCAAGGCGAATACACAAAATTGAATAAAGCACGGCAGCTGTTGGAATGAAATCGAACGACAGTTCCTAACCAGCAATCAGAGTTGCAATTCTATCAACAATATACCATGTGATAAATAATACTGTCATACTACTTATACACACAGGACACTTGTTTCACCATGCCAGATTATTACATCAAAATCTCTCGGAGGATAGATCAGTTCGGCAGTTGCGTGCTGCTACTGAAGAATTTCAAAGTTGATTTGGACCAGCTCTCCTTGCCGAGAAAGTTCGATTTTGACATCATGCCCTACCGCAAGATATGATTTAGATTTGAACCTTGACCATCCTTTAGCATCAATCATCATGCGACCATCCTTTGTACTTACAGTATATTGAGCAGGTTCATTCACACCAAGGCTGCGCATGGTAAGAGAAACTTGGCCGCGGTCGCCCGGATTGTTGAACGACTCCCTCGTTGCTCTAGAAATTCTCTGTTTGCAAACAAGAAGACATACCCAAACAGTTAGATCAACACGGTGAATCATGTGAAACTACATGGAAAGAAAAAAGAACGAAGCACTTGGGCGGCCAATGCTTATCAAGAAGGTGAACATGTCGGTTTTTGTAAGGACTTTGGTATATGAAGTGCGAACTGCAGCCAGTCTGTTGCCGGTGCAACTGCATGGGCCGCAGCAGATGCAAGTGCAAGTGTTGGTGCAGGTGCCGAAGCCGCTGCTACTGCCGGAGATGGTGCTCCTTGTAGAACTCGTGCCGGTGTTGGAGCAGGTGCCGGTGTCGATGCCCGATCCTCCGATAAATCAGACTGATCCGCTGACGCGGTCAGTGCCCAATCCTCAGCTGGATCAGACTGAGCTGCTGCCGCTGTCAGTGCTAGAGCAACTACCGGTGCTCGATCTGTGCGAGACAGCGGCGATCGTGTCTGGTCTGCTATGATCAGCTTTCTAACTTGACTAGGATTCGTGACCGTGATCCAGTATTTTTCTTCATTTATTTTAAACGCGAGAAGGACTAATTGTGGCGTTTTTGTTAAACCAAACTGCAGTTCATCATAGGGATTCAGCTTGTACTCAGACAACAGACTGATCCAATTTTTTCCAGTAATATAAGTGATGGATGATGCCTTCGTTACTGACACGACATAAGAAATGAAACCTGCAAAAATAGCCATCGTAGAGCAAACCAAACGGTTTATTCTGTGATGAATGTCACATGGCAAAACCTGCATAGTATAATTGCAGGAAAGGAAAGAAAACATGACATTAAATCAATAAGATTTAGACAGTAAATCAATAAGATTTACTTGATGTGACACGAGTGAATCCTTACCAGGAAATCACTACGTTGAAGTACTAAACAGAAGATTGATCGTCCAACTACGCGTGGCATGCAGGGGCCCCACCTACTCCCACAAGCAGGACAGTCCAAAGGTCGTGACAAATCGTATGGACCGAACATCCATGGGGCTGGAAATCCTGGTGGGTGCGATAAACCCTGCAATGCATACATATATTGGAGTGTAACCATAATTGATAGACCGTCCTCACAAAAAATATGATATGGATACTTCAAAATATATAGACTGAATTGAGTGGACAAACATTAACATAGACCGTTCTCAGGACTGACCACACACCAAAAGCGTCAGTACTAACAAACAATACAGGGTTCACAAACACAAATCAAGTACTGAACAATAGTACTTACTACAGACAAGCAAAGTTGCACTAACTAAACTCTGCAGACTATTTTTTGCCACCGACCTATGGGATGAACCCCGCATAACTGACTAGGCCATGGACTTCGTGTGAGATGTCTACATGCACCATCACCATCTTGTCAACCTTGGAGAACCTAATAGAGTGGTCTTTCCACTCATAAACATGATGATGAAGACATGCCACATCAGATTTTTTGGGAAGCTTTACAAGAACCACTCCTTCGTAATCGAAGGCACAGCCAGGAAATTGTTGTGGTCAAGTACAGCCTCGAGAACATGCCTGACAACAATGCTACAGGAAAACACTAGTTCAGGACACGTGGCGACAAGGACACATCAGCTGGATAGTTCAATAGTAGAACTCATCATCAGGTCTTCCAGTTCACACGGCATGACTTTGAGAACTTCATCTCCACCGCGGACCTGGTTCTAATTCAAACAGAAACCATATTTTATTACTACCTCCGTTCAGAAATATAAGATGATTTTTGATATTATACTCCATATATGACTACATATACGCACAAAAATGAGTGAACAAAGACACTAGAACATGTCTTCAAAGGCATGAGAGCAGAGCGATTACATGCAATATCCATAACACAAGTTACTGAGGCAAATATACCCTCTTAAAAGGTAGCATTGATGTTCATAAAGTACTCCCTCCGTCCCAAAATTCTTGTCTTAGATTTGTCTAGATACAGATGTATCAAGTCACATTTTAGTATTAGATACATCCGTATCTAGACAAATCTAATACAAGAAATTTGGGGCAGAGGGACTAGTTGAAAGTAATCTATAAGAAATCATTGTCAACATCTCACATGTTTTGGTCAAAAGAGGAATTTAGAACCGTCATTTGGCACACAAAAATCACATGCAAGATCACCCAGAAAGTTGTACTACTAATACTAGTACTGCGCGTTAGATGAAAAAACACGATCAAGATCGAGAAAAAGATCGTCAAGAAGAGATATTACCTGGACTTGCTTAATGAGGGATCCCGGAGAGGGGGGCTTGGACAGGGTGATGGCTTTGAGCTTGTTTGCGGTAGTCTCGGCGGGGTGCTTGCGCTTCTTCGTACCATGAGCCTCGATGGTTTTGGCCGGAGCCATAGACATCACTTCGGCCTGTGCTCCAGCGTCCATCAAGAAACTGTCAAATAGAAATAAAAGAAAAGAAACCATAATCACAAACCCAAAAGAAGAAAAGAGAGGGAGTTATAGGATCAGTCTCGGGGTTGCAAGACCGGGCCTTGGCCAGAATCAACACCATTGATGCGCTCACCTTTCCTTCTTTGGGAGAGAAGAACAATGGCAGAAGCAGGTCGGGGTTTTCTTGAAGAAATGAGGAACAAGATGAGGCAGAAGCGAGGGTTGGGTAGAGAGGAAGCTGAGAGAGAAGAGTGAAATGATGGTTGCTTCGTCCGTCCAACTTACTGCTAGAAAGGAGGGGGTTTTGTGTTTTGACGGCTCATTGGGCATTACTGCGGCGCTTCGATCAGGGTAGTCTACTATCACTCTACTACGGAGTAATTTTGTGCATGGCTGGTGGACCCCAATGCTGGCTGTCCCACACGTTGGCGAAAGTGAGTAATTTAGTGCATGGCTGGAGGAGGATCCGCACGGTAGAGCGTGTCCACTGTTTTTCAGAAAAAAATGATTACATCAAGCGTTTCCACTCTTACGACGGAGGAGTGCGAAACATGGCAGCCACTTGAACATACACAATGCTCCTACTACTAGGCATGTGCAGTGGTTCATACGTCAGTACTACACAATCTTGTTGCTAGTGTCAACTACTCCTATATGTAACATAGTACTGCTTTTTCGACTGTCCGGTCGAGAATGAACGGTGAGATCAATGTTAATAGAACTAGGTCCATAGTGCACGGAGAGTACGGTGCTACAGTACTCCACGAAACATGAACCATATGAAGCACGAATAGTGTTAGGCAGGGTGTATGAAGGGTGCACGGGATGGGAGCAAAGGTTCCCTTCTCGACCCACTTTTGGGTGTTTGGCAGAGTGCATGAAGGGTGCATGAGTCCACACTAGTAGGTTGACAAAAATACACGACGAGGAAACAACTATATTGAGATGAGAATGCAACCAAACACACCCATACGCTTTGTGCTACACTGACTGATCTGCACCGTCTGAGTTTGATCCAACGGTCATGTTGCGCCGAGACATGGACATGCCCATGCAGAGGGCGCCTAAACACCACCGAAGTACCTCTGCTTCTCGAGGTGCACGACGTAGGTGATGCAGGGTGCAACCGCCCGCAGATCCCGCTCCCGGTTGACGGGAGCCCGCTCGTCAAAGACGGCGTCCAATGGCACGAATGGATTCCGGTGACGGAGCCCTGAAAGGATTCGCCCGGCAACGGCGATGGCAGCCCGCAACCCCTCCTTGTCCAGCTCAGCCCCCACCATCGCGCGGAGACGGCTTAGCTCCTCAGAGTTATAGGTGAAGATGGTGACCAGGTCAGGAAGCCGCAGCTCGTTGAAGTCGACCGGGTGGTCGAACTGGTTTAGCCCGACGACCGGCATCATCGCGCTGGCACGACGGTAGGCATCGCGCAGCCGCAACACGTGTGTGGGAACTTGGTTCACCAAGTGGCTGAGGCGATCCTGGACCTCGTCACGATTGGCCCGCTCGCACTTCGGCTAGCTCCCCTGACGGCCTATCGTATCTCACGCCGAGGGAGTCCTGGATTAGGGGGTCTCCGGACAGCTGGCCTATATCCTTTGACCGGACTGTTGGACTATGAAGATACAAGATTGAAGACTTTGTCCCGTGTCCGGATAGGACTCTACTTGGCGTGGAAGGCAAGCTAGGCATTACGGATATGGATATCTCCTCCTTTGTAACCGACCTTGTGTAACCCTAGCCCCACTCGGTGTCTATATAAACCGTAGGGTTTTAGTCCGTAGGACAACATACAATCATACCATAGGCTAGCTTCTAGGGTTTAGCCTCTCCGATCTCGTGGTAGATCAACTCTTGTAATACTCATATCATCAAGAATAAATCAAGCAGGACGTAGGGTTTTACCTCCATCAAGAGGGCCCGAACCTGGGTAAAACATCGTGTCCCCTGCCTCCTGTTACAATCCGCCTTAGACGCACAGTTCGGGACCCCCTACCCGAGATCCGCCGGTTTTGACACCGACATTGGTACTTTCATTGGGAGTTCCTCTGTGTCGTCATTATTAGGCTTGATGGCTCCTTTAATCATCGATAGCGATGCGGTCCAGGGTGAGACTTTTCTCCCCGGATAGATCTTCGTATTCGGCGGCTTCGCACTGCGGGCCAACTCACTTGGCCATCTGGAGCAGATCGAAAGTTACGCCCCTGGCCACGAGGTCAGGTTTGGAAGCTTAAAATACACGACCGATATCTGCGGAGACTTGATATTCGACGGGGTCGAGCCCCTGCCTTGTGCACCACACGACCACGATGAGTATGATTTAGCTCTACCATCAGACAGTGTTCAGAAGATCACATCGGCAACCACTCAGACCCTCAATTCGGAACCAGTTGCGCCATCCATGGACGGGTGGATAGACCCCGCCATGGAGGCCGTATACTCAGTGGCGATCGAACCGAATATCGACCTTACCTTTCACGAGAGCCGTGTTGCCGAACTACCGGATCCTTCTCCGGCCACGGACTCCGAACCGCCTGCGCCCGTGCCTATCGAATCCGATCGGGCATCGATCATGGAGAGTTTACCTCCGCGGATATTTTTCAGCACTCGCCCTTTGGCGACATACTGAACTCATTAAGGTCTCTCTCCTTGTCAGGAGAATCCTGGCCAAACTATGTTCGACAGGATTGGGATGCGGATGACGAAGAAGTTCACAACCCACCCACCACCCACTTAATAGCCACTGTCGACGACCTAACCGACATGCTGGACCTCAATTCCGAAGACATCGACGGTATGGACGACGATGCAGGAGACGAACAGGAACCACCGCCGACAGGGCACTCGACGCCCACTTCATCACATGACGTATACATGGTGGACACACCCAAAGAAAATGACGATGAGGAATGGAAGGACGCAGCGAGGGGTTGTTCCCTCGAGAAGCAGTCAAAGCGGCGGCGTAAACACCGCTCCAAATCCCGCCTCGGCAGAAATAACGATCATATAGACCCAGCGTTAGAGCAGGGTGAACCATTGCCCGACCACGGCAACACGGAAAATCAAGCTGAACAACCCAACCCCGTCGAAGATAACAGTCCGGACGACATCACATTGGACAGGCACCCGAAGCAACAGAATGCCCATCAAAGGCTGGTTGGCACTGCGAGGAGTCTAAAAAAACAGAAGCAAAGGCTCAAGGCTGCACAAGACACACTCAAAATCAAATGGAGTGAAGTACTCAACACTGCAGCGAAGTACCGCAGTAATCGCCACACCAAGAGCTATCCGAAGCGAAAGTTGCTACCTGAATTCGATGAGGAGGCCTTAGATCCTCCACAATTAAAAAATAGAATGGCCATCCGGTCGGATAGATGACCTCATAGCCAACATAAAGCGGCAAACGACGCCGCACATAAACCAGTACGCGATCCGTGTAAGGGCTCGCATCAAAAGGACGGCGCAACCAGATCCATCTATGGACCACGCAAGCGCGCTCCAACATAAAATGCAACACAACAAACATCCGAACACCACGGTACACCCAAATACAGGGGTGCCGCACACCCCCTATGTTTCACCGACAAGGTGCTAGACCATGAATTTCCAGAGGGATTCAAACCCGTAAACATAGAGGCGTACGACGGAACAACAGACCCTGGGGTCTGGATTGAGGACTACATCCTCCATAGCCATATGGCTCGAGGAGACGATCTCCACGCCATCAAGTACTTACCCCTCAAGCTCAAAGGGCCAGCTCGGCACCAGCTTAAAAGCCTCCCCGAAAACTCCATCGGAAGCTGGGAAGAGCTCGAAGACGCCTTTCGGGCAAATTTTCAAGGGACATATGTACGACCACCGGATGCAGACGATTTAAGTCATATAACTCAACAGCCCGGTGAGTCAGCCCGAAAACTTTGGAACAAGTTCCTCACTAAAAAGAACCAAATAGTCGATTGTCTAGATGGCGAAGCCTTAGCAGCTTTCAAGCATAGCGTTCGAGACGAATGGCTTGCCAGACACCTCGGTCAAGAAAAGCCGAGAACAATGGCAGCATTAACAAGCCTCATGACCCGGTTTTGCGCGGGCGAGGACAGCTGGTTAGCCCGATGCAGCACCAGCGACCCAAGTACATCCGAAGTCAGGGATGGAAATGGGAAATCACGACGCATCAATAATAAGCTCTGGAATAAAGAAGACAGCCCGAAGAGCACGGCGGTAAACGCCGGATTCAGAAGCTCTCGACCAGGTCAACAAAAGCCGCCCTCCAAAGGCAACCGAGATGAACTGTCCAGCCTAAACAACATTCTGGACCAAATATGTCAGATCCATAGCACCCCTGATAAACCTGCAAATCATACCCATAGTGAATGTTGGGTCTTCAAACAGTCCGGCAAGCTCAACACCGAACACAAGGGGCAAGATACACCAAGTGAAGACGAGGACAAGCCTCACAAGCAAAGCACAGGGGAACAGAAGAAATTCCCACCAGAAGTCAAAACAGACAACGTGTTACACGTGATAAAAGGGAGAAACAAAGCGGCACCTTTAGAGAAACATGCCCCAGGGCCTATCACCGCGGAGCTCCGCCACTGGTCGTCTCAATCGATCACCTTCGATCATCGGGACTACTCGGCAAGTATCCGGCATGCAGGATGGGCTTCCTTGGTATGAGATCCAATAATTGGCGGATACCACTTCACACGCGTCCTGATGGACGGCGGCAACAGTTTCAATCTAATATATCAGGATACAGTCTGCAAAATGGGGATAGACCCAACAAATATTTGCCACAGCAATGCTACCTTTAAAGGAGTAATGCCAGGTCCAGACGCTCATTCCAAGGGCTCCCTGCTACTAGAGGTTATATTCGGCTTCCCCGATAACTTCCGCAGTGAAAATTTAACCTTCCACATCGCTCCGTTCCAAAGTGGCTATCAAACACTACTCGGACGCGAAGCTTTCGCTCGCTTTAATGCAATACCGCATTACGCTTCCCTCATGCATAAGATGCCCGGTCCACGCGGCATCATCACAGTAAATGGAAATATTGAGCGTTCCTTGAGCGCCGAAGACAGTGCGGCCACCTTGGCAGTCGCACACTAAACGGCCTCACCAACTCAAGCATTCGACAGGTCGTTAAGACCACGGACGCGGTTAGACGAGTCCGGCGCAGCTATATGTAATTAATACAGGTTTGATGGCCATACCCCTAGTACAATACAAGGGGCTCAACATGCGCAAACAAGTGGCAATTAGGCTCAATCTTACTCATCTTGCATTGTACATGGTTTCTTTAGTATAGCCTACCTTTTGGCGTGACAACTTTTCAACTAAGTTCCTCTCTTTTACAGATGATCATCATGCTACACCTGTCCAGGATACAGCACAACGGAGACGCATGCGCAGACGTGCAGCAGGGACCCGTTCCAAGGATTCTTTTTAGATTAAGACCCTGCGTAAACCTTTTTTACTGTCTCTTGTTGCTACGCATCCCTTGAATTCTCAATACAATTGAGAAGGATGCCAATGTCTTGGCATGTGGCCACGTCAGAATAATGCATGTACCTGGACACGAGGGGCTTATTACAAAGGGCACTGTTTAGGCCCGGTTTACACCATAAAAGACCGAATACCTTAGGGATTGTTCGGCGTCGCGAGTTTGGTCTTATATGCATCAGCTCCGAATCATGTCTTTGGTCAAATGTTGGGTTTGCCCGGCTCCTGTGTTTTGCTGCCTTACGTTCCGCTCTATCGGCTAAGGCGGCACCAGGAGAACTACTGCGATTGTGGCCTGGTTCATCCAGACGAGCACCTCAGTAGAGAAAGCCGGAAACTGACTGTCATGATATAGCGTGAGACTGGTCAACCACTCGATGACCTATTGGAATCTTCGGGATTCCTCCGCATTAACAAAGGGCCGTTTCCCGGCCAGGCATGTACGCACCGTGAATCCAGATGAGTGCGGAGCCACTAAGGGCTATATAGTAGCCCCACTGTCAAACTCCTCTGGCTAAGTGAAAGTGTTAAAGCATTATATTCCGGTTGCCTAGTTCACTGCACTATCACCTCCTTAATAGGACCAAGACGTTGGATTAAGTGTGAATACGTGTCTTCTGTGAACACCCCCGCATTATATGCATGGGGGCTGAAGCCGACGACTGTAATCTTTCAGGTTATATACATGTATACATAAACGGCCGCACAGGAGGCATCACAATACTTTCGGGCAAAAGTATAAATACAGCCTTGATAAATTCAATAAAACGTTGTTTTTACAATGGGAATACATGTAACTCAAATATAACATTCTTCGAGCACTGGGCCTCAAGAACTTCTTCAAAATAGTGCTCGGCAGCCACTCGGCCTATGGCTGAACCCTGCGCCACGACAGTGGTGGCATCCATCTCCGCCCAGTATGTTTTGACACGGGCAAGGGCCATCCACGAGCCTTCTATGCACGCCAACCTCTTCAACGCATTAATGCATGGCACCGCACCAAGGAACTGCTGCACCAAGCTAAAATAGCTGTTCGGCTTTGGCCTTTCCGGCCACAGATGATCCACGACAGACCTCATGGCGAGTCCGGACAATCTATTGAGTTCAGCCCATTCGGCAAGCTGATCAGTCAATGGAAGCGGACGCTCTGGAATGTTAAATTGAGACCATAATAGCTTGTCCACTTCACGATCTGTTTGATCTCGGAAGTATTCGGAAGGATCGACAGCGCTCGCCACCAAGTCCAGATATGCGTCGGCCGAACTCCACAGCCGACCCAGAGGGGCATACCGCAGATCTCCGAACTTCCTCCGCAGCATAAAGGGCTTCCCAGCCACAATGTCCCCGGCTTCACGCAGTTCCTCCGTCTTCGCTCTCGTTGTAGAGCGGGTGTCTTTGGTCGCCATTGTGGCCTTTTCGAGGTCCGTAGCCTTCGCCCGGTTTTCTTCTTCGAGAAACTGGCAGTGGTCGGCAGTGTCTTTTAACTTCACATCCATTTTGACCATTTTCTCTTTGCTCTCGCTATGTGCGGCCTTCTCAGCTCTCAACTCTTCGGCCGCCTTCAAAGCGGCCGCATTACTACTCCTTGCTTGCTCCTTGGCTCAGGCAAGCTCTGCCCGCAGGGCCTCCATGGTTGCAGCTCCATCTGCAGTCACAACATATTAAAGAAACTGGCATCACGCTGCTCTTACTATGTGACATTCACTATAAACATCACCTACCCTGTGCCTCATCAAGCCGCTTGTTAACAAGCTCGATGTCGGCATCCGCCGCATCCAGTCGCCGCTTTAGTTTGGCAACCCCGCCAGTCCGGCTAGCCACTGGAGCTTCAGACACCTGCACATAAATGCGGTCTGGTTATTACCTGGGACTATGATCCTCTGTTCGCCGCGGTTCTCGACGACAACCAGAGTCTCAGGGGCTACTATCTACACAGGGCACACCTAAAAATGTGCGGTACTATCACAAATGTATATCATTTCACGTACCTCAAAGCCCGTTAGTAGACTCATAAAGGCTTCATGCAACCCGCTTTCAGCGGACAAAATCCTTTCAATCACCATACCCATCAATGTACGGTGCTCTTCTAAGATAGTGGCTCGCTCTAGCAGATCCCTCAGTGCATCCGACCGCATACCAGACAGTGCCAGATTCTTTTGGTTGCTCTCTTGAAGAGCCGGATACTGGGGACTTTGGGCGACCATAGGATTATCTTCTGGCCTCACCGGATCCGGAGTGACCCTCCGCGACGACACTTCAAGGTCGCCCGCTTCTTGAGCCGGGGAATCCGGGGAGGCGTTTCGCTCTCCATCATCTCCGGAAGAAGATCCCCCGAAGACGAGCTCTGCTGAGAAGGGCTAAGATCCGAACTGCAAGATAAATGCTTCGGTCATTTTCCTCAAAGGTAAGGTAGTATATCTTCAATACTGAGTACTTTTTGATTACTTACAGCTCGTTAGAGGGCTGATCCCCGCGCGGACTTTGTGCGGAAAGAGCACCCTCCGAGGCAGGACCCTCTGGTGAAGTTTTCTTCTCCCGTTTGGAGACTTTGGTTTCCGGATCTTCAGAGGTAGTCCTTTTCCTCCCCCGGGGCGAGGGAACGTCAGATTCTCCCCCTTGGTTATCCTCCCTCACGGAGGCGCTCATTCCCTCGGTTGGAATAGGTAGCGGTGGAGGCCCGCTTTCGCCCTCTTTATTCCCCCCTTCATATTCCTTTGAGGGCACCGGGCAGGGTGCTGGCTCAAGCATCGTTTCCAGCACCGGATTGTCAAAGCCTTCAGGAAGGGGGGCCGAACACCGGATCATCTTCGCCTTTGCTATCCAGTCCTAGTCAAAGAGCGACTCTTCAGAATGATGTCATGATAAATAAAAAGACGTTGTGTTCGGCCGTGGGATTACTTACTTGGGCCGCGGTACGGTTGCTGCTTAGGCCCATGTCCTCGGTAGTGTCCGGACACTCTGCTTGGGGTCCGAAGAACGATTTGTACAACTCCTCGTGCGTCTGGCCGAGGAAGCTCTGGATAGTGCGCGGTCCTTCTGGGTTGAATTCCCACATATGGAGGGGCCGGCGTTTGCAAGGCTAGACTCGATGAACCAGCATGACTTGCACTACCATAACCAAACTAAAAACTCCCTCGAAGAGATCTCGGATGCGGCTCTACAGTATGGGCACATCCTTGGATGGACCCCAGCTCAGCCCCCTGCTGATCCATGACATCAGTTGTGGTGGAGGGCCCGAGCGAAAGGCGGGGGAAGCTACCCACTTGGCACTTCTGGGAGCGGTGATGTAGAACCACTCCCGTTGCCATAATTCGGACACCTCTGGAAAGGAACCCTTTGGCCATTGAGCTCCAGCGATCTTGCTTATTAATGCACCTCCGCATGCTGCATGCTGCCCCTCGACCGTCTTCGGCTTCACATCAAAGGTCTTGAGCCACAGGCCGAAGTGAGGGGTAATGCGGAGGAAGGCCTCACATACGACAACAAATGCCGAGATGTGGAGAAAGGAATCCGGGGCTAGATCGTGGAAATCTAGCCCGTAATAGAACATCAAACCCCTAACGAAGGGATCCAGAGTGAGGCCTAGTCCTCGGAGGAAATGGGAGATGAACACGACATCTTCATTGGGTTCAGGAGTAGGGACGACCTGCCCTCGGGCAGGCAGCTGATGCGAAACTTTGGCGGTCAGATATCTTGCCTCCCTCAACTTCTTGATATCCTCCTCCGTGATGGAGGAGGGCATCCATTAGCCCTGGAGGCTGGACCCGGACATGATTGAAGGTCTGAAGCACCTGACCTGGGCTTTGGGTGTTAGAACTCGAGGCGGGGGAAGGATTTGATTGAGCACGGGAGGAAAAAAGTAAAAGCCTTGTCCCTTTATAAAGAGGGTGAATATCAAGCGTCCTCCTCATGGCTGTTTGGAACTTGCCTAAAATCTAGGAGTCCTAGGTGCGGTTGGGTTACCCACGCTCGTATTGATGAGAATCCCCTAATAAGGGGAACACGATCTCTGCTTTGACAAGACGTGTCAAGAAACAGCCTCGCGTTATGTGTGGGGCTGGTTAAGGAAAAACGGTTCGAATAATTACCGGGCCATGGTGTGATGTCATGCTGCCGAAACGTGTCAGCAGATTAGATTTGTGGAAATATTATTCTCTCTATGGTCGTATGTGGAACTTATTTTTCAGGGTCGGACACTATCCTCGTATTCAAACTCTTCTGTGGTGTATCCGGAGGACGAACCCGCCTTGCAATGCCGAAGACAACACTGCGCGTTGGACTCATCATCATTGAAGCCTGGTTCAGGGGCTACTGAGGGAGTCCTAGATTAGGGGGTCTCCCGACAGCAGGACTGTTGGACTATGAAGATACAAGATTGAAGACTTCGTCCCGTGTCCGGATAGGACTCTACTTGGCGTGGAAGGAAAGCTAGGCAGTACGGATATGGATATCTCCTCCTTTGTAACCGACCTTGTGTAACCCTAGCCCGACCCGGTGTCTATATAAACCGGAGGGTTTTAGTCCGTAGGACAACATACAATCATACCATAGGCTAGCTTCTAGGGTTTAGCCTCTCCGGTCTCGTGGTAGATCAACTCTTGTAATACTCATATCATCAAGAATAAATCAAGCAGGACGAAGGGTTTTACCTCCATCAAGAGGGCCCGAACCTGGGTAAAACATCGTGTCCCCTGCCTCCTGTTACCATCCACCTTAGACGCACAGTTCGGGACCCCCTACCCGAGATCCGCCGGTTTTGACACCGACACCCGCTTTCTGCAGCAACGCCGCCGACGCCTCGAGCATCTTTGTGGTGGACGCCTGCCGCTTTTGAAGCTCCGCGAACTCCCGCACATAACAGAGGAGCATGGCACTCCTCTCCTCCTTGAGCTCACGGAGCTCCACGTCCTTGGCCCTGAGCTCCGCATCCTTGGCATGGAGCTCCTGTGTCAGGAGCCTCACCTCGGACTCCGTGATCTGCTGCGCCGCCATGGCACCAGGTAGAAGCAATGGGGAGAGGAAGCAAAGGGGGCGAAACGGCTGAAAGGAAATGCAATCTACGGTAAGGCGGAGGGAGCGGGGAATCTTTTGGTTTTCACCACGGTAAAACACAAGTCGACGACTTCTCACATCAGGGAGCAGTCAGTACAGGCGGAGTCATCTTGACTAATTGCTGTCGCACCTGCTCCCATCAATCAAAAAATTAAAAATCCTGCCACGCCTGCTCCCGTTAATCAAAAAATTAAAAATCCTGCCGCACCCAAACACCAGAGCAACCCCGCGGTGGATATTTAAATTTACCTGCCGGCAAGTAGATAAAAAAAGGGGTGAAAAAACAAATGTGGCGGCGGCCTAGCTAATCGGTCGAACTAGCCCAACTAGCTAGCCACCGTGCTTCCCTGATGTACTCGGCGGGAAAGGTGGTCTTTCATGATTTGACGACCCATTTACTTGCTTCGGCGCTATGACCGAGGAGGACCCAGAAAACGCGTGGTAGGGCGTCCCACGTCAGGAAGAATATATGCGTGCACCACCCGGGAGGACCCCGAAACCGCGCGGTAGGGTGTGCCACGTCTCGGCACGGAGGAAAAATGTGCGTGTAAAAATATACTGTATCTCTATCTTCTCTAGTACACCAATTTTCAAACTTTGGATAGCCACCCGCCATGACGCAGAATCGTTTGCTAGCCATTGATTTCCTCCGCGGGTTGAATCGCCACCATTTATCAAAGTTGAACCCTACTGATCCAACGGTTATGGTTAGTGGGATTTGCTCCCATGGTTGGGCGCCAAAACAATGCTGGGAGGATCTTTCTAGAGCTTCAAGTGAGCACGCAGCTAGCCTCATATTGTGAAATGTTCCTGTTAATACTCCAGTACACACCAGAAGCATCTAAACAAATGTGCATGTAGCGGCTAGCGGCCTATATTAGCAATTTGCTCCTCACATGAACACTGTTGAATGCATGTAGGGAAGTATTTTTTCTCAAAAGAATTAGAACATGGTAGAAAAAAGTGTACGCATGGCAATATTTTTGTTCGCTGAGTGAAATATTCAAAATATCATTATAAATTTTAGATTTAGACTTTACTTTATTTTTCTTAAGGGGACACTAAGTTACTTAAATTGATGTGCGGTCGACAACACACAGATGAGATAGAGTTTATGAGAGGCCAAATGCTACGAAAATATAATCTAAACCAACCGGAATAAATGCCTACACAAATTAATCCAAGGTTGGAGTGCCTCTCGCAATGTAAATAGCTCCGGCTTTGCGAGGGATGGAGAGGTAGTAGCTTCAACGCGTGGAAGATACGGTGTGAGAAAGCGAGGTCAGTCGAGAGACATATGGATAGAGAGACAAAGTGAGTGTGGTCCGACAATCATTGAACAAATATATATGCTCTAGAGAGATATTGTCCGATTGAGCTTTTGGCAAGGGTGAGGGCTGTAAGATAGAGCTTGAGAGATGATCCAGTCATAGACGTGTAGATATATTTTGTGCGTGGGAGGAAGCAAGGTCAACCGATCACACAGGGTCGCCGTGCGATCGGAAGAGTGAGACGGGTTGGAGAGAGTGACCTAGATAGACGATGTGCGTGAGAGAGTATACAATGTGAATAGGTCAAATTGGGCTCAAACATGGTGATATATCGTTTTTGTCTGAGAAAGAGCGAGGTTAATCTAGACATACGGAGAGAGAGAGAGATTGAGTGAGCGTGGCCCTCCATGAAGTCGAAAGAGTGGTGGCGGCTTGGATGGACTGACCTAGATAGACAATCTGCGTGAGAGAGTATAGAGTGTGTCGATCGAGGCCCGAACAGTGAGATATATCATTTGTGTGTGAAAGAAAACGAGGTTAAACGAGACTCAGATAAAGAGAGCGAGATTGAGCGAGTGTGGCCCGCCGTGCGGAAGAAAGAGTGAGACAGTCTTGAGGGAGTGACCTAGATATACAACGTGCGTGCGTGCGCATGCACGAGAGGTTGGGGGGCTAGATAGGCAATGCATGTATTTAGCGTGAGAGGGTGAGAGGGAGAGGGGGGAGAGAGAGAGAGCTCGGCATGGGGTGCAATGGCGGGTGTGTGAGGTAAATACATTTGGTAACAGAGTGGAAAAAGGGGTTGTCTAGTTGAGAGACTTAGAGATCGAAACATGGAGAGAAAGAATGAACGTGTGTTGGAAACCGATAGCTTCCTAAGGTGGTTAGGAGAAGAAGATTGACCGATACAGGAAGTATGTACCGTTTGTGCAGGGGGGGCTAAAAACAACATTTGAATGTACATAGTATGAGACTTAATATCGATGTTTCAATTCGGTGTACATTGTAAGATTTGAACCGAGGACCAGGCATACGGGTAATTATTTCGAATTCGTGCCATACTAAGTTTCGAAAAGTTGACATTGACTCGGTTTGTTGTGCTATTTTGTAGGTCATATGTTTGAATCCATCCAAAAGTTTTCTCACTACCATGGTGTTCATCATATACATATGAATTTGTATTAAAAAAGTAGCGTGGGTACAGTGAAATGTGAAATCCACGTTAGAATTGGAGATCGCTACGTGACACACACTCTAATGCAAATAACTAACTACGTGACACACACTCTAATTCAAATTACTAATTATGTGACACACACTCTAATCCACGTTAGCGTGGGTACCGTTTCGATTTTTTTTCAAATAACTCCTCATTAATTAATTTATAGTACTCCCTCTGTTCACTTTTATAAGACCTTGAAGACATTTCAGACAATGTGCAAAACAGTTCATTTTAAGTTGTCTGAAACGACTTACAAAAGTGAACGGATGGAGTATCTTGTTTCGAATGACTAATTATTCCAAGGAAAACACGGGCATGGTAATACTTATAGATTCGTTTGCAAATGAAAGAAGATTTGTTTGCATTCTCAAATGTAGGCGCACCAGGCAAACCAGGGTCGTGTCAGGGTGGACGCTGCTTTGGTGCCTTAAAGGCAACTGCCTTTGGGTTACTGACATGTGGGCCAGCCACCTGTTGGGCCCATATGTCATGGACACAAAGGCAGGTGCCTTAAGGCACCGAAGCATAGTCCTGTCGGGGTGGTCGCCTGTGTCAGACGGACGCGTAGCACCCAGCCACCCACCCCCCAAAAGGACGATGACAATATAAGTTCGCGCTTCCACATTTCAGATTGAAATATCTGGCGGCCCCAATTCCAGCCCTGCAAAATCTCTCTTCTCCACCGTCCCCTTCCACGCCTAGATTGCTCAAATCCCTAATTCGCCGCCAACCCTCAAATCGCCCCTCGTCTCATCTCTTTCCCCACCGTTCCCCACCTCTGTGCCGGACGACAACGACGAAGACGACGGTCGCGCTTCACCACCGCACCGGAGCTACCTCATCTACGCCCTCGTCCACCGCACCGGGTGGTCCACCGACAACGTCGGCCGCCGCAACCGACGTGCCTCACAGATACCGAGTTCCACCGCATCAGGTGCGCTTCACCGACGCCGTCTCCCAGCTCACCGGGGCTACTTCACCAAGCACATCGTCGCACCTCCGCCCCTCGAGGCCGTTGTGGCTTCACCAACGGTCTCGTCCACCGCATTGTAGCGCTCCACTGCCACTCAAGATCTGCATCCGTGCGCGGCCAGCCAACGCCAGCGCATCACCCTCAACGGCTCTGAAGTGACCCACACTCTAGCTAGGCGGGCATGCCCAAACGCCGGCCCGAACTAGGTATCCACACATCACTCCCTTGTGCACTGTTCCGACGATGTTTGGATATCCTTTCACTGCTCTCTTAGCTTACACGCCTATGCAACTCTGACCTTAACTCTTATTTCTTCTGGAGATATCATCTGAAACAAGCAAATCCATTTTTAGCGAAGCATGATGGCGCTACGGGATCTGGTACACATCCTGCACACCCGTATAACCTTGTAAGTATCTGTCCTCTGGTACAACATCAAGGTCGATTCCTCTTATTTGATCAACCATTTGCCGTGTCAAAAATGCAGAGGGGGATGCAAGGAGCACAAGGCCTGCACATCCAAGCAAGTGGTAACATGGACTTGTACATGGAACATCCCAAGCGCAAGCAGAGCTGCAGTGAGCCTGTACAACGAGCTAGCGTAAGTCCCTGCATTTCATTTAATTCGTACTGGCATTCGTGTATGATTTGTGTGCAGTGGCTGATCCACGAATTCAAGTTACCAGGGGTGAACGTTTAACTTAAAAAATACGAAGGCACTTGCACTCTGGAAATCAACATAACTTGAGAAATGTGAAGCTACATGCACTTTGAAAACCAGCTAATGATCCAAAGTAGTTCAGATTATAAGCACTAAATGATGCAAGCACCAAAAACACAAAATGCAACATGGTGTACAAGGACTACAAACATGGTCTGTACCTGCTTGAATTATTCGTTCTCTGTCTGAAAATATCTAAGTGTAATTGCATGTATAACCAGTGCGCAAATTGCATATCGATATATCTATCCTGCACAAGTATGCCAATAGTTTCAAACAACAGATTAGAAAAGTATTTATGCTATGTTGTCATGATACGGGGACTTTTTGGTAGATGGCCTCGACGTTTCCTCAAGCTATGAAAATGCACTATAATTTGCTTGTCATCAATGCCTGCAAATCTCTGTCTCTCTCAACATAGTAGATCATCAATAGACACTAAATCCTTCAATGAGCTTGCAAAATGCTTGCATTAGATCCCTCATTAGACACTATATGTTCATCACCAGGAGCATGTAAAATGTTTGCATCAAATCCTTCATTAGCAGTCTGTTCATTAGACACTTCAGGCTCAAGAACAACATGAGCTTATATGTTTGCACCAGAAACTTAATTAGATACACCAGATTCAGTCAATTCTGTATTGATTGGGGGAGTTACAAAATAAGTAGAGATTGGTTTCATTTTCTCATAGATTCCCTACATACAAGAATTTTTACAACACCGTCAGGTTTAACTATTGCCTAGAAATTAAAGATTTGAATTAGATATAATCAGGGATGTGATGTACCTGCTCGTTGCGCATGCTACTCTTGCAAGTTGCGACTGTCCGTTTGCGCAAGCTCGATGCCATGCCCGTGCTGCCGCCGCTGCCTCCCACGCAGGTTACACCCAGGGTTGGATCTTCATCTTCTTGTCCTTCCATTCGCTTGAAGCCCGGCGACCGCCCTCCAACGAGGGCGCGAGGAAGTGCTATGTCGGTCTGTCCAGCGGCGGCTAGGTTAGGAGCGAACCAGACTGGAGGCTGGAGTGAATGAATTGGGATTTTTCTTGCTGTCGATCGATATGGGAGGCGCTCATTTGGGCCGTGAGCCTGCTATTGGGCCTGCCTTGCACTTATGTTATTGGCCCATCCAAATTGAAATATTTTTCTTCATTTTTTACATTGCCTGCTCGTGCGTTGGGACGAACAAAACTAGCATGGGCCAACCTGGACGACTCAAACTAGGTGCACACTTTCCAGCCACCTGAGGCGGCCGCCCATACCAGCCCCTATGGTGTCGTCGCCCCTTTTTGCGTGTATGATTGGATAGTGAAAAATATTCCAGTGGCGCTTTTGATTTACCCACAGAATGGTTGAATTGCTTGTTTCTATGAACTGAGTTCGCTAATAATGTGAAGGATGCCAGTCCTTTCATCCTATTGTAGATTGCTTAATGCAAAATGTAATCACATGAAATATACAGTAAAAGCTAGTGTGATGTGTTTGGCTACAACTAGTCTGACTACGCGTCCTCATATAACATATCAAGGATGCACCATCTTACCAGATTAACCATTCGACTTACCCATGCAGTGTGGGAAGAAAGAAGTATTGGGACTGCGTATCCAAGCAATTGATGCCATGGACTCCTTCGTACAACCTTGTAAGCGAAAAAGAAGTTGTAGTGTGCCTGTACAAAGAACTAGCGTAAGTTCAGTTACCTGCTTCTCGGAATTTTAGTTAGCCACTTATTGCAAAGTTGTTCAATTACGTTGCTTGGCTTAATTTAGTTTGCTACTCATTACATAATGGCACAGCCTGTTAATCATATTGTAGACTGCGCCTATCTATGTGTTTGATACTTACTGTTAAGAATTACCTGTTTGCCTTAACTTAAATATCTACTTGTTTGTTTAACTGCTTTGCTGCTGCAACGGTGGGTTACAATGATGTTAATAACTAGTTTTCAGCATCCAATTGAAACTCTTTAATTCCTTGTTTGTTTCACTGGTTTGCTGTTATAACTCCCAGTTGAGATGTTCTGCTAACTTCAACTTTTCTGAATCCAATCGGAACTTTAATGGCAAAACAGGTTAGCCCAAGATCAAAGAGCGAGGTCCACATGGACGTTGCATCATCCCACAGCAGCGGCACTGGCCCAATCGTGCATTATGAATTGCCAACTGCTGATGCTCTAGAGGCTAAACTAGTGGTAGAAAGAGATTCTGCTTCTGCACTTAGAGATGAAGTTGACATGTTGAGGAAGCAAACAGCACAATCATAAGCAGTACTCAAGACAACCATTAAATATTTGGTGGATTTCAAAACGAAGCAAGCTGAGACTGACCAGATTGTTAAGGTCCTGAAGGAAAAAAGGAAACTAAATTCCTACTTGGTAAATCATAGGTGAAATGTTCTTTCCATAGTTGAATAACCTTTGTGTTGTCTGTTCATGTAATCAATCAAACCATTTGTTTTAGAGATCATGTAATAATTTTTTTTGTTTTTTTGTCTGTACTTTTATTTGAGCACAAGTCTGTATTAATTGATAAGACTCGGAGACATTTCATTTGGATTGTTGTGCCAGACCTACAAATATGCCAATCGGGCTGAATGTGCATTCAGCAATAGTAGTATAGATCCACCATAAGTGGCACGCATCGGAAAGGGCCAAGATGCTGGCTAAAAAAGGATGATGTTGTAGCAAAAAAAGTATAGTGGCCTGGCTTATGTATGTTAGTTGATATTATTGATCCATATACTCTATAAGTGTTTATATGTCTGTTAGTTCCGTACATTCTTGGTTGATTGACTTGGTATTTGAATCTTGATACATCGCTTGTGTACATATCTAAATGGGAGTACACATTATGCTGCGTGTGACATTTGAGTTGGACATGAAGTGTTCCAAATATTCGAATTCACCTTAAACTGGATTCTAGTTTCTGAATTTGAGTATCGGCATTTGTAAACCATATTCATATATGCTAGTGGAATACATCTTTGTTGTCCTTTTGAAGATATATGAAAACACATAGAATGATTTATAAAGATTCATATAGGAATACAAAATGGATTCGAATTTAGTTGCCAGGGTAAACGTGGATGCTTATTGTCCCAAAATTCGAAAGAAACAGCAAAATGTCCACTCCCACATCGGCTGCCCGAAGCCAAGTGTTTGGAAGATAGAAATTACTGTCTACCCATTACACGGATAATCCATCGGCCCGATTTCCACTGCTCTAAATGGGGGTAGGTTAGTAACTTCAATTAGACGTGACACGACCGCCTCTGAGCCCATTCTGACACGGTGGGCGTCAAACATGGGCGGCAAAACTCATTTGATTCAAGCTCGTCCGAAAGACCTCTGTTTCTCCCTCCATTCCCCATTCATACACGGTGGGCGGCAAAACACCCTCTCCTCGTCGAAATAGATGTAGGCTAATATTTTAAATAGGGGCAAATGTTTAACTTCCATCAGACGTGACACAACCGCCCTACCTGTCAGCCTTGTTCATACACCATGGGCGCCAACCGTGGGCGACAAAACACCCTCTCCTCGCCCGAAATTGATGTAGGCTAATATTTTAAATAGGGGCAGATGTGTAACTTCCATCAGACGTGACACAACCGCCCTACCTGTCAGCCCCATTCATACACCGTGGGCGCCAACCGTGGGCGGCAAAACACCCTCTCCTCGCCTGAAATAGTTACCGGCAAATATTTGGGAGATGCGAGATTACCGTCCTATCCCCAACCGACAAGACGTCCAAATTTGAAACAGGGGATACGTTCGTAACTTTCCCATATTTCAGACAGGCGCGTCCCAAAAACATGGTTCCCCGAACCTCTCCCTCCATTTTCCCATTCATACACCGTCTGCGCTAGAACACCCCATTCCCACACCAGCCTCCGTCCGCCACCCCATCCATCGCCGCCGTCCTCCACCACATCCATCGCCACCGTCCTCCACCATGCCGGAGCGCCTACCAAGATCGCGTCGTCCACTACTAGAGATGGACGTTTCTCATCCACAGCGACGGACCAATAGCCTTGCATCGCGTCCTCTCGCTTCATCGGCGCCGTCGTCCTCTTTGCCGGGGCAGCTCACACGACCTTCTCTTCCACCACAACGGGACTTATCCCCCGATGCACCTGTCTACCGTCGTAGATCTGCTTCAACGCCGCCGACAACCATCGCACCCCCGATGCCTACACGGCGCCGCAAGAGAGGTGGTACTTCATATCTCCTCAACTTTTTGATCTCAACCAGAAAATAGATCTTAACTTGGTTACTCTACTTTCTTTTCAGCTCTTAGAATTTAGTTCTTAGTTCGAAGCAAACAATGGATGCTAAATATCATTTCTCCGGTTTGCAGCTTCAAATCTGCCATGGCACAGCCATAATACAGTTTAATTGATCATGCTTAGGGTTTAATTGATCATGTTGGTTCCGTGGTGGTTTCTTTAATAGAAATCAGAGGGGAAACCCTCTTTTGCTAAAAAATATATGCTTAGAGTTTCCCCCTTTTATGATCACTATACGACCAGAATATATGCTTCGTGTCATAATAACACTGCTCCACCCATCAAGCTAAACAAGCTTAGTTGTTCAAATACGAATATGATATTATTAAAACAGAGTTTTTTAATTGGTCAGCTAAATGTTCCTAAATTAGTTTCGAAAATGCATGTTCGTCGCTCGGGTGTGTATCTCTGTGTGTGGTCTGGTCAGCATGGTTGGGGAGGTGAACTTTCCATATGCAGGGGTTTATAGGGAGACACTCTCCGAGTTGAAACCGTAATGCATTCCGTAGATAATCTCACTACTTTTTATGTTTTCATGAATCTCAGATTCTGAATAGCATCATACTGATTATGAGCTTGCGCGCATGAAAAGAATAAAGCAGAACAATGCCATGGTTGTCAAACTTGGAATTAAGGGACTGAAATCAAGTCTGGATGCAATGCAATGCAAACACTCTCCACCTACAGATTCATGCTCAGAATATGATCCTAACAGTGATTCTGAGCTAGAGGGAGACCTAAGTCAATGTAGCTCCCAAGTGGAGGAGTCAGAGGAAGATGCCCTATCTTATTCACCCATCAAGGTACTTGCTCTAACTTTCCAAGGTTACATTGCCTGCACATATCTTGCAACTGATGCTTTGCATTGCTTCTACTTTGTTGAACTGCCATTAGCTTAGTTTACACATCGTGTATGTGAATACGCCCTACCTATCCATTTTCAGTACATATTCCATCTGTCATCATACCATATTTATCCATTCAAATGATGTTCTTGTGTATCAGACGTTCAAAAGGAAGAGGGCGATTGCTGATCGTGGAGGAGCACAAGCAAAGTATTTGGAAAAGGTAGTGGCACCTGATAAATCAAATAGCCCATTAGGTGTAGTTGCAATATCACCTGACCCACAAAATACCCCAACTCTAGTAGACTCTAGCCCTACTACACTGGTCATTTCTGATGCCCCAACTCAGCAGACCCCAACTGCAGCAAATAGTATGATTATGCCAGTTGACATAGCACCAGCTGTACGACGCAAAACCCCCATTCCAGCAAAGAGTACACCAAATCCAGTTGCCAAATCCCTTTTCAAACCAGAGAGAGCCCCAATTGCAGAAAATAGCACCCCTGTTCCATTTCTTCCCAATTTAGAAGATGAAGCTTATGTTGTTGTCAGGAACTTTGTGCACATCTTTCCTTCATGGAAAGATTATACCGCAGACACAGAACAATTTCCAGTCTTCCTCCGCAACTTACGCGTAAGTAATGTACTAATGTTATTCATGGTCACAGAAGACACAAGATTTCATTCTTTTAAATAGGCGAGGCGCAAACTGGATTGTGATGACGAGCAAGGGTTGGTTGCACTTTTCAAGCACTCGTTGATGAAGTATCGTTCCTACCTGAGGCAAGCAAACTTCAATGGCAAGCCTCTGAACGAAATTTCTGTAAAGGTCCGGTGCTACATTTATCCGACGGTGACTGGAATAATATTGTTACACATTGGTCTCGGCTGCAGCGTAAGGTACTATCTATGATATCACATCACAATTTGAACTACATTTCTGCATTTGCCTTAATGTCTCACTTGTACGAAAACTGTTAGCAGAAGAACATTCGTTCTCAAGGGACCACATAATCTCGCAACTATACTGCACACTGCATTGCTCTTGTGAGTACCTCTGGCCCTGTATGACCATACTTACTTTCATAGCTGTTTGATTATGTAGCATCACTGCACATGTTAGCCTCGTAATCGTCCATTTGGTGGACATTATAAGATCCATATGGACTCTTACATAAATTTAGAATCAACCCAATGCTTTTGAAGAGGTTTAGCTCTGGAGTCCTCTTGTAAGGACTGAATGTGGTCTATCACTGTACTTACATTAACAGCTACTCCCTCCGTCCCATAATATAAGAATGTTTTGTAAAGTACACCAGTGTTCAAAACACTCTTGTATTATGGGAAGAGGGATTGGTTCATTTTCTAGCATTCTGCATCTTATCTCCCTCGGCCACCATTTACTAAAAAAGATCAGATCTATATTTAATCTTACCAACAAGTAGAATACACAGACAATGCCAGTGCAGAAGTGTAGCCCATTGCTCTTGTCAGTACATTTTGTCCTGTAACGCTTGTACTTCCAGGGATTGGTAGTTGATTATGTAGCATCAATCTGCATCTTATCTTCATTATCCTCTATCCCTTCCAGCATTATCATATCTATAATTACTCTCTACAAAATGTAGAGTACACGCAATGCTTATGAAGAAGATTATGTGCTGAAATTCTTGAGTTATCCTTCCCTTGCCATGGAGAAGGGCATTATAAAGCCGGTGTTAACTGTTAATGTAAGTCAGTCCTTCTAAAGCCTTTATCCTCAACTGCTGTTTAATTTGCTCATACTTCCTATCGTTTACTGCTGTTTAGTTTGCTGTTTCTACCAAAATGCATGTTCGTAAGAACCGTAAGTTCTAAGTTTTACTTGTAAAACCAAAGTCCTTATTCATACCATGCACATTACTTAATACTCCCTATATGTATGCTTGTTTTTGTGGATCTATAATCCAGTGTGTGGTGAAGCAGCCCACGTTTGCACCTTGTCATCTCCTGTTTTATCTTACTGATGTGGCTGATGATATGAACAACATGCCATGCACATTATCCAAAATAGATACAATGATTTTCTTTGCCCTTCATCTATGCTTGTTATGTTGACATGGTAATCCAGTAGTGTGGTGAAGCTCCCCGCATTATGAACACTGCCAAATTATGCTATTGATATTTTGAACATACTCTTTATTTTCTAATTTGAAATTGGATAGAATTGACAAAACAATTATCATCTTTGTTTATACACGTGCAAAACCTGTCATTTCTCTGCTGTGTTTCAGGGTGATATGCCTGATGGCATGCACAAGTCTGCTGAAGGCTGTGAGACAAACCCAACATATATTGTAGCAAAGAAGGCAAAACATCTTGAAGATAGCGAGACAACCCCAAAGTCTTGTCTTGATGCAGTGTTCAAGTTACTTGAGACTAACAGTCAGACAAGCTCACAGAATTCGTTGTCTGAATCAGTTCGACTTCTTCAGTCCCAAGTTCTAGCAGAAAGGCATTCTGCAACTCAACTTCGACTTGAAGTCCTATCTCTAAGAAAGATTGCGGAGAACACCAATGAGAACCTCATCGCTAAACAGCTACACCTGGAAGCTATGACCGGCATGCTAGGCCGGTCTCACAGCCTTGCTCAGCAGCTTGCGCAGCAGTTCCCCCGCAAGGCTAACCTTTCTTGAACAGTCTTGGAAGTGGTCTCGGTTCAGTATTATTTTGTTATGCTGCAATGGTGCCCAGTTTTTGTAATCTGCTTCTTCGTTGCGCTTTATGATCACTGGTGGCGAACTTCGATGCCCAGTGGATGTAATATACCTTAAATCCTTTATTGTGTAGTGTAGGTTTATTCTTAGTTACTATGCCATAATTTCTTTATTGTATAGAGTAGGTTTGTTCTTAATTCCTACTAGTTACGCAGCATCTCGAAATGACCCCCGGCCCATGATTGTGCGAATCAAATCACGAGCTTTTAACAGGCCAAAATTTTCTGGGTCCTTGTTTGGCCTAATCAAATATCGGCTGTGAGCAGGCCGGATGCAAACCGAGCCGTAGTTAGGCCCAACTATATGATGGGCTTTTAACATCCCGAAATTAATACAGGGCCGAAATGTTAAACGGGCCCTTAACATGCCAAAACTAATATCAGGCCGAATTACTAAGTGGGCCTTTAGCAAGTGGGCCCAAAAGCATAGTGTCTAGTTGACGGGCCGAAACTGATATGGGTCATAATTGAGCCCAAAGCCTCTTAAAGGGCCGGACCTGATCTGGGCCGTAATTTGGCCCAGAACATGGTAGGCTTTTAACGGGCTCGATCTCATATGGGCCACTATTAGGCCCGGAGCGTGGCAGGCCATTAATGGACCGGATCAAATATGGGCCGGCATTTGGCCCAAAACATGGCAGCCAGTTAATGGGCCGGCCTACTAGGGTCCTCAAAATCTTATGGGCCTACAGCTGGGTCGGCCCATTAATGTCAGCGAAATCTCGTGGGCCTTTAGCTAGGCCGGCCCATTATGACCCGCAAGAATCTTGTGGGCCTTTACCTGGGCCGGCCCATTATGGCACACAAAAATCTTATGGGCCTTTACCTAGGCTGGCCCATTATGGCCCGCAATATCTTGTGGGCCTTTAGCTGGGCCAGCCCATTATGGTCCACAAAATCTCATGGGCCTTTAGCTGGGCCGGCCCATTATGGTCCGCAAAATCTTGTGGGCCTTTCGTTGGGCCGGCCCATTTAAACTTGTTGGGCCATGCCATGTGTCGACGTATCATAGGCGCCTTCTTTCCAGTGAGTGGATGACATCTGTCCCGACGATGAGCCGACACGTGTTTCCTCTAGCCAATTATGATTTTACACGTGGAAAATCCCCATTGGTCGGGGCTGTTAATGGGTTATCGGATCCAAAACCCGACCCGATAGCTTAACGGTGTTCCGTTACGGTGGATGCCACGTGTCGGTTACCCTTGATGAAAGCACTTCTGTGACGCGCGATTTATCGTCGTGTAAGTGGACACTTCCGTGATGATAATTTTGGTAATGTCATGGAACACTTCTACAACAGCACAGGTATGACTATCTTGATTTTGTCATAAATTTGTCATGGATGTACATGCATGACAAAAAAGCGACCTACTGTGACAAACACATATCATCACGGAAGTGTATTTTTTTGTAGTGTAGTAGGAGATTAATATGATAAAGATAGACCCGGGGGCAATAGGTTTCACTAGTGGCTTCTCCCGAGAGCATAAGTATTCTAGGGTGGGTGAAAAAATTATTGTTGAGCAATTGACAGAATTGAGCATAGTTATGAGAATATCTAGGTATGATCATGTATATAGGCATCACATCCGAGACAAGTAGACCGACTCCTGCCTGCATCTACTACTATTACTCCACTCATTGACCGCTATCCAGCATGCATCTAGAGTATTAAGTTAAAAATAGAGTAAGCCTTAAGCAAGATGACATGATGTAGAGGGATAGACTCATGCAATATGAAGAAAACCCCATCTTGTTATCCTCGATGGCAACAATACAATACGTGCCTTGCTGCCCTTACTGTCACCGAGAAAGGACATCACAAGATTGAAACCAAAGCTAAGCACTTCTCCCATTGTAAGAAAGATCAATCTAGTAGGCCAAACCAAACTGATAATTCGAAGAGACTTGCAAAGGTAACCAATCATACATAAAAGAATTCAGAGAAGATTCAAATATTATTCATAGATAGACTTGATCATAAACCCACAATTCATCGATCTCAACAAACACACCGCAAAAAGAAGATTACATCGAATAGATCTCCACAAGAGAGGGGGAGAACATTGTATTGAGATCCAAAAAGAGAGAATAAGCCATCTAGCTACTAACTATGGACCCGTAGGTCTAAGGTAAACTAATCACACTTCATCGAAGAGGCTATGGTGTTGATGTAGAAGCCCTCCGTGATCGATGCCCCCTCCGGCGGAGCTCCGGAACAGGCCTCAAGATGGGATCTCGTGGATACAGAAAGTTACGGCGGTGGAATTAGGGTTTTGGCTCCATATATGATCGTTTGGGGGTACGTAGGTATATATAGGAGGAAGGAGTACGTCGGTGGAGCAACAGGGGGCCCACGAGGGTGGAGGGCACGCCTGGTGGGGGTGGGCGCGTCCCCCTACCTCGTGCCCTCCTGTTTTCTTTCTTGACGTAGGGTCGAAGTCTCCCGGATCATAATCTACCTAAAAATCACGTTCCCGAAGGTTTCATTCCATTTGGACTCCGTTTGATATTCCTTTTCTTCGAAACCCTAAAACAGGCAAAAAACAGCAATTCTGGGCTGGGCCTCCAGTTAATAGGCCAGTCCCAAAAATAATATAAAAGTGGATAATAAAGCCCAATAATGTCCAAAACAGTAGATAATATAGCATGGAGCAATAAAAAATTATAGATACGTTGGAGACGTACCAAGCATCCCCAAGCTTAATTCCTGCTCGTCCTCGAGTAGGTAAATGATAAAAACAGAATTTTTGATGCGCAGTGCTACTTGGCATAATTTTAATGTAATTCTTCTTAATTGTGGTATGAATATTCAGATCCGAATGATTCAAGACAACAATTCATATTGACATAATAATAATAATACTTCAAGCATACTAACAAAGTAATTATGTCTTCTCAAAATAACATGGCTAAAGAAAGTTATCCCTACAAAATCATATAGTCTGGTTATGCTCTATCTTCACCACACAAAATATTTAAATCATGCACAACCCTGATGACAAGCCAAGCAATTGTTTCATACTTTTGACATTCTCAAAACTTTTTCAATTTTCACACAATACATGAGCGTGAGCCATGGATATAGCACTATAGGTGGAATAGAATGGTGGTTGTGGGGAAGACAAAAAGGGAGAAGATAGTCTCACATCAACTAGGCGTATCAACGGGCTATGGAGATGCCCATCAATAGATATCAATGTGAGTGAGGAGGGATTGCCATGCAACGGATGCACTAGAGCTATAAGTATATGAAAGCTCAAAAAGAAACTAAGTGGGTGTGCATCCAACTTGCTTGCTCGTGAAGACCTAGGGCAATTTGAGGAAGCCCATCATTGGAATATACAAGCCAAGTTCTATAATGAAAGATTCCCACTAGTATATGAAAGTGATAACATGAGAGACTCTCTACTATGAAGATCATGGTGCTACTTTGAAGCACAAGTGTGGTAAAAGGATAGTAACATTATCCCTTCTCTCTTTTTATCTCATTTTTTATTTGGGCCTTTTCTTTTTTATGACCTCTTTTCTTTCTCTTTTCTTTTTTTATTTGGGCTTCTTTGGCCTCTTTTATTTATTTCTCGTCTAGAGTCTCATCCCGACTTGTGGGGGAATCATAGTCTCCATCATACTTTCCTCGTTGGGACAATGCTCTTATAATGATGATCATCACACTTTTATTTTTCTTACAACTCAACAATTACAACTCGATACTTAGAACAAAATATGACTATATGTGAATGCCTCAGGCGGTGTACCGGGATATGCAATGACTCATGAGTGACATGTATGAAATAATTATGAATGGTGGCTTTGCCACAAATACGATGTCAACTACATGATCATGCTAAGCAATATGACAATGATGGAGTGTGTCATAATAAACGGAATGGTGGAAAGTTGCATGGCAATATATCTCGGAATGGCTATGGAAATGCCATAATAGGTAGGTATGGTGGCTGTTTTGAGGAAGGTATATGGTGGGTGTATGATACCGGCGAAAGGTGCACGGTATAAGAGAGGCTAGCAAAGGTGGAAGGGTGAGAGTGCGTATAATCCATGGACTCAACATTAGTCATAAAGAACTCATATACTTATTGCAAAAATCTACAAGTTATCAAAGCAAAGTATTACGCGCATGCTCCTAGGGGGATAGATTGGTAGGAAAAGACCATCGCTCGTCCCCGAATGCCACTCATAAGGAAGACAATCAATAAATAAATCATGCTCCGACTTCATCACATAACGGTTCACCATACGTGCATGCTACGAGAATCACAAGCTTCAACACAAGTATTTCTCAAATTTACAACTACTCGACTAGCATGACTTTAATATCACCATCACTATATCTCAAAACAATTATCAAGTATCAAACTTATCATAGTATTCAACAAACTCATAAGAAAGTTTTATTATTAATCTTGTATACCAAGCATATTAAGATTTTAAGCAAATTACCATGCTATTAAAGACTCTCAAAATAATCTAAGTGAAGCATGAGAAATCAATAGTTTATATAAAACAAATCCACCACCGTGCTCTAAAAGATATAAGTGAAGTACTAGAGCAAAATTATATAACTCAAAAGATATAAGCGAAGCACATAGAGTATTCTAACAAATTCCAAATCATGTATGGCTCTCTTAAAAGGTGTGTACAGCAAGGATTATTGTGGTAAACTAACAAGCAAAGACTCAAATCATACAAGACGCTCCAACCAAAACACATATCATGTGGTAAATAAAAATATAGCTCCAAGTAAAGTTACCGATAGAAGTAGACGAAAGAGGGGATGCCTTCCGGGGCATCCCCAAGCTTTGGCTTTTAGATGTCCTTAGATTATCTTGGGGGTGCCATGGGCATCCCCAAGCTTAGGCTCTTGCCACTCCTTGTTCCATAATCCATCAAATCTTTACCCAAAACTCGAAAACTTCACAACACAAAACGTAAAGTGGAAAATCTCGTGAGCTCCGTTAGCGAAAGAAAATAAAAGACCACTTCAAGGTACTGTAATTAACTCATTATTTATTTATATTGGTGTTATACCTACTGTATTCCAACTTCTCTATGGTTTATAAACTATTTTACTAGCCATAGATTCATCAAAATAAGCAAACAACACATGAAAAACAGAATCTGTCAAAAACAGAACAGTCTGTAGTAATCTGTAGCTAGCGCAAGATATGGAACCCCAAAAATTATAAAATAAATTTCTGGACGTGAGGAATTTATCTATTAATCATATTCAAAAAGAATTAACTAAATAACACTCTCCAAATAAAAATGACAACAGTTCTCATGAGCACTAAAGTTTCTGTTTTTTACAGCAAGTTCAACAAGACTTTCCCCAAGTCTTCCCAATGGTTCTACTTGGCACAAACACTAATTAAACACAAAAAACACAACCAAAAAAGAGGCTAGATAAATTAATTATTACTAAACAGGAGAAAAAGCAAGGAATAAAAATAAAATTGGGTTGCCTCCCAACAAGCGCTATCGTTTAATGTCCCTAGCTAGACATAACAAGCAAGAATAGATCTAGGTATTGCCATCTTTGGTAGGCAATCCGTAAGTGGCTCTCATAATATATTCATAAGGTAATTTAATCTTCTTTCTTGGAAACTGTTCCATGCCTTTCCTTAATGGAAATTGGAATAGAATATTTCCTTCCTTCATATCAATAAGTGCACCAATCGTTCTAAGGAAAGGTCTACCAAGAATAATAGGACACGAAGGATTGCAATCTATGTCAAGAACAATAAAATCTACTGGCACATAATTCCTATTTGCAAACACTAGCACCCAAATCACATAAAGCATAGAATTCATGATCTTTAATTTTAATTTTAATAGTTGGTTCCCACTCATCATAAAGTTTTCTAGGGATAGAAACTTCCAATTCAAGTTTTTCTTCATAAGATTGCATCAAGGCATCAACGATATGTTTAGTAAACGCTTTATTTTGACTATAAGCATGAGGAGAATTTAGCACGGATTGCAACAAGTAAATACAATCAATCAAAGATCAATTTTCATAGTTAAATTCCTTGAAATCCATAATAGTGGCTTTAGCAACATCTAGGGTTTTAATTTCTTCAATCCCACTTTTATCAAATTTAGCATCAAGATCAACAAATTCCAAATTCTTGGAACGCCTTCTAGGTAAAGGTGGATCATATTCAGTCCCATCATTATCAAGATTCATATTGCAAAACAAAGATTTAATAGGGGACACATCAATAACTTTTAGATCTTCATCTTTATTTTCATAGCAACTAGAAGAACACGCTCTTATAAAGGCATCTTTCTTAGCACGCATCCTAGCGGTTCTTTCTTTGCACTCATCAATGGAAATTCTCATGGCCTTGAGAGACTCATTGATATCATGCTTAGGTGGAAAAGATCTAAGTTTAAAAGAATCAACATCAAGAGCAATTCTATCAACGTTCCTAGCCAAATCATCAATCTTAAGCAATTTTTCTTCAATCATAGCGTTAAAATTCTTTTGCGAAGTAATAAATTCTTTAATATTAGATTCAAAATGAAAGGGCGTCTTATTATAATTTCCATAAGAATTGTTGTAGGAATTACCATAATTATTAGAGGGATTACTAGGGTAAGGCTTAGGATTGAAATTTCCTCTATACGCGTTGTTACCAAAATTGTTCCTACCAACAAAATTCACATACATAGATTCATTATAATTATCAATCAAAGTAGACAAGGGCATATCATTAGGATCAGAAGAAACACTCTTATTAGCAAATAATTTCATAAGTTCATCCATCTTTCCACTCAAAACATTAATTTCTTCTATCGCATACACCTTTTTATTAGTAGATCTTTTAGTGTGCCATAGAGAATAATTAGCCATAATATTATCTAGGAGTTTAGTAGATTCTCCTAAAGTGATTTCCATAAAAGTGCCTCCCGCGGCCGAATCTAAAAGATTTCTAGAAGCAAAATTCAATCCGGCATAAAATTTTTGTATAATCATCCACAAATTTAAACCATGAGTAGGGCAATTACGTATCATTAGTTTCATTCTCTCCCAAGCTTGTGCAACATGTTCATGATCAAGTTGCTTAAAATTCATAATATCATTTCTAAGAGAGATGATCTTAGCGGGAGGAAAATACTTAGAGATAAAAGCATCTTTGCACTCGTTCCATGAATCAATACTATTTTTAGGCAAAGACGAAAACCAAGCTTTAGCACGATCTCTAAGCGAAAAGGAAATAGCTTCAATTTAACAATATCATTATCCACATGTTTCTTCTTTTGCATGTCACACAAATCAAAGAAGCTATTTAGATGGGTAGCGGCATCTTCACTAGGAAGGCCGGAGAACGGATCTTTCATGACAAGATTCAGCAAAGCAGAATTAATTTCACAAGATTCAGCATCAGTAAGAGGAGCAATCGAAGTGCTAATAAAATCATTGTTGTTGGTATTGGTGAAGTCACACAATTTAGTATTATCTTGAGCCATCGTTAGAAGTAAGCAAACTAACACACAAGCAAACAAAAAGCAAGGGGGCAAAAAGAGGCAAATAGAGAGGGAGGATAGAGAGAGAGGGCGAATAAAACGGCAAGGGTGAAGTGGGGGGAGAGGAAAACGAGAGGTAAATGGCAAATAATGTAATGCGGGAGATAAGGGTATGTGATGGGTACTTGGTATGTCGACTTTTGCGTAGACCTCCCCGACAACGGCGCCAGAAATCCTTCTTGCTACCTCTTGAGCACTGTGTTGGTTTTCCCCGAAGAGGAAGGGATGATGCAGCAAAGTAGCATAAGTATTTCCCTTAGTTTTTGAGAACCAAGGTATCAATGTTGGGATCTACGGTAGGGTGCGTTGACTGCAAATTAAAATTTCCTACGCGCAGAACAACCAAGAACATGCTACGGGAGATGGATCACAGTTCGTTACAACTAGACGCGCAGTACCATGCAGCGGAAGAAGAGTTGGGGCAGCGCATCCGCGTGGATCGTCTTCTCCTCGTCCGATCTCCCTCGTACAACCGGTGGTCGGTTCCCACGTACAGGTTCACCGGAGCAGCGCAAGTGCACCGCCTCTAACGGTATCCACGTGTGCAGGAAGAACGTCGTGCGGCGGACTGCTAGGTCCGATCACACAACCGGCGACGAGTGGAGGTGTCTATTCGCAACACATGCAAACCCTAGTGACAGCGCCGAAGCGATCAATCGCATGAGTGTGCGGCACCTCCACTATATATAGGCGTCCGTCGCGGGCTCAACACTTGGGCCCCACACGGACCCTAAAGCCCATAAGTCTACTCGGCCATAATCCGAAAACAGTTCGGATCACATCCGACCAGTGTCCTCAGATCCGACCTCGTAGGTTCCTTCCCTTAAGTGCGTGACCCCTTAGGTTAAAGTCGGCTTGGTCGCAGTTCAGATCACCTCCGAACTGCACAGTTGGTAGCGGCCTCTACCAAGGCATGCCGAACACCAAGCAGACTATGAAGCTGGTTAGCAAACCTGTACATCACACTTCCATTCCTTTTGCCACACGATACATGTTGTCGAGCTCAAGGCGAGTCTGTCATCCTTGTGGTAGTCCGACCTCTTTCTCGTTCTAGTGATGCCAACCACTATCCGTATTATCTCATAATCCTTGTCGCATGGCCATGCTTATCCTGGTCGGATCACATGAGGGGCCCAGAGTATATCTCTCCTGGTCGAAGGGGCAAATCCCATCTTGCTCGACCATGTCTCGCAGCATGGGTCTAGACAAGCCTGAAACATACCTTTGTAACTACCCAATCACGGAGTAGCGTTTGGTCGGCCCAAAGCAAGTCTGTCACCATCCCGAGTACATGCGTCAGCTCAGGTCTTAGGACATAGAACATATGTTGTACTAGAGACTCACAGATGACTTATCGCTGTGTCTCATAGTTGGGTCTGTCCGACTTGGACCTTATCTTGACTCGGATCCGACTACGTCGAATCCGACCAGATCCTTCCAAGTCCATATTATCCGGTTAGCATCCAATGCTCCATGGCTAGTGAGACCAAGCCATCGACTGTGTCATATGCTAGTCCAGTTGGCTGCGGGTCCACACAGCCCTTTTGACTAGGGACCTTTTAGGACAGTCATCATACAATGCATAGTCCCACAAACAAGTCACGTACTTGCTAATACACATCATTGATAATGTCCAAGGACTATCTTTATTCATAAACACATAGGAAATATCATCATACATGATTGCCTCTAGGGCATATCTCCAACAATCAATCCAGTAGGAGGCTACGCGCGAGTCCCTCGCACCTGCACAAAACAAATAAATCCTCGCAACCAACGCAAATAGGGGTTGTCAATCCCTATAGGGCCACTTACGAGAGTGAGATCTGATAGATATGATAAGATAATATTTTTTGGTATTTTTATGATAAAGATGCAAAGTAAAATAAAGGCAAAGTAAATAGCAAAGGAAATAACTAAGTAGTAGGAGATTAATATGATAAATATAGACCCGGGGGCCATAGGTTTCACTAGTGGCTTCTCTCAAGAGCATAAGTATTCTACGGTGGGTGAACAAATTACTGTTGAGCAATTGACAGAATTGAGCATAGTTATGAGAATATCTAGGTATGATCATGTATATAGGCATCACGTCCGATACAAGTAGACCGACTCCGGCCTGCATCTACTACTATTACTCCACTCATCGACCGCTATCCAGCATGCATCTAGAGTATTAAGTTAAAAACAGAGTAACGCCTTAAGCAAGATGACATGATGTAGAGGGATAGACTCATGCAATATGAAGAAAACCCCATCTTGTTATCCTCGATGGCAACAATACAATACATGCCTTGCTGCCCTTACTATCATCGGGAAAGGACACCGCAAGATTGAACCCAAAGCTAAGCACTTCTCCCATTGCAAGAAAGATCAATCTAGTAGGCCAAACCAAACTGATAATTCAAAGAGACTTGGAAAGGTAACCAATTATACATAAAAGAATTCAGAGAAGATTCAAACATTATTCATAGATAGACTTGATCATAAACCCACAATTCATCGATCTCAACAAACACACCGCAAAAAGAAGATTACATCGAATAGATCTCCACAAGAGAGGGGGAGAACATTGTATTGAGATCCAAAAAGAGAGAAGAAGCCATCTAGCTACTAACTATGGACCCGTAGGTCTGCGGTAAACTACTCATACTTCATCGGAGAGGCTATGGTGTTGATGTAGAAGCCCTCCGTGATCAATGCCCCCTCCGGCGGAGCTCCGGAACAGGCCCCAAGTTGGGATCTCGTGGATACAGAAAGTTACGGCGGTGGAATTAGGGTTTTGGCTCCGTATCTGATCGTTTGGGGGTACGTAGGTATATATAGGAGGAAGGAGTACGTCAGTGGAGCAACAGGGTGCCCATGAGGGTGGAGGGCGCGCCTGGTGGGGGTGGGCGCGCCCCCCTACCTCACACCCTCCTATTTTCTTTCTTGACGTAGGGTCCAAGTCTCCCGGATCATAATCTTCCTAAAATCACGTTCCCAAAGGTTTCATTCCGTTTGGACTCCGTTTGATATTCCTTTTCTTTGAAACCCTAAAACAGGCAAAAAAACAGCAATTCTGGGCTGGGCCTCCGGTTAATAGGTTAGTCCCAAAAATAATATAAATGTGGATAATAAAGCCCAATAATGTCCAAAACAGTAGATAATATAGCATGGAGCAATCAAAAATTATAGATACGTTGGAGACGTATCATTACTTTAGCATAAGAAATCATATGACAATATATATATTGCTATTCTAAGAATGATCATGATGCCGTCATGTCCATATTTTATTTTATCGACACCTCTATCTCTAAACATGCAGACATATTTTTTCGATATCGGCTTCCACTTAAGGACAAGCGAGGTCTAAGCTTGGGGGAGTTGATATGTCCATTTTGCATCATGCTTTTATATTGATATTTATTGCATTATGGGCTGTTATTACATATTATGTCACAATACTTATGCCTATTCTCTCTTATTTTACAAGGTTCACACGAAGAGGCAGAACGCCGACAGTTGGAATTCTGGGCTGGAAAAGGAGAAAATATTAGAGACCTATTCTGCACAACTCCAAAAGTCCTGAAACTCCACGGAAGTCAGTTTTGGAATATATAAAAAGGGATTTTTATTTCTGTGCCCCTGGTTCCTTAGCCATACTCATTCATCCCCACGCTCTTAACTTTTGCTCACTTTTCCCCACTCCTTGCCCCAAACCCTCAGATCTGGTCACAAACGCTGGCTGCCGTCGGGTCAGTGCTTTGACCGTTAACTCTGACGAGTGGTGCCGCGCTAACTGTGTCACCCGTTGGAACTGATGAGTGGCGTCGCGGCAGACGGTGCCACGGTTATCCCGTTGGGCCGTGGTTAGACTTGGGCCATGCGCGCGCCGCAACGACAGAAGCCTGTTATGCATGCACGACATGTCCAGCTAGCATGCATGCATGTAGCTAGCCTACCTGCATGCGCCGCCACCCGCCGCCTGAAGGAAATATGCCCTAGACGCGATAATAAAGTTGTTATTTATATTTCCTTATATCATGATAAATGTTTATTATTCATGCTAGAATTGTATTAACCAGAAACTTAGTACATGTGTGAATACATAGACAAACAGAGTGTCACTAGTTTGCCTCTACTTGACTAGCTCGTTAAATCAATGATGGTTATGTTTCCTAACCATAGACATGAGTTGTCATTTGATTAACGGGATCACATCACTAGAGAATGATGTGATTGACTAGACCCATCCGTTAGCTTAGCGCGATGATCGTTTAGTTTGTTGCTATTGCTTTCTCCATAACTATACATGTTCTTATGACTATGAGATCATGCAACTCCCGAACTCCGGAGGAAGACTTTGTGTGCTACCAAACGTCACAACATAACTGGGTGATTATAAAGGTGCTCTACAGGTGTCTCCGATGGTGTTTGTTGAGTTGGCGTGGATTAAGATTAGGATTTGTCACTCCGATTATCGGAGAGGTATCTCTGGGCCCTCTCGGTAATGTACAACACTATAAGCCTTGCAAGCAATGTAGCTAATCAGTTAGTTATGGGATTTAGTAATATGGAACGAGTAAAGAGACTTTCCGGTAACGATATTGAACTAGGTATTGAGATACCGACGATCGAATCTCGGGCAAGTAACATACCGATGACAAAAGGAACAACGTATGTTGTTATGCGGTTTGACCAATAAAGATCTTCGTAGAATATGTAGGAACCAATATGGGCATCCAGGTTCCGCTATTGGTTATTGACCAGAGATGAGTCTCGGTCATGTCTACATAGTTCTCGAACCCGTAGGGTCCGCACGCTTAACGTTCGGTGACGATCGGCATTATGAGTTTATGTGTTTTGATGTACTGAAGGTAGTTCGGAGTCCCGGATATGATCACGGACATGACAAGGAGTCTCGAAATGGTCAAGACATAAAGATTGATATATTGGACGGCTATATTCGGACACCAGAAGTGTTCCGGGTGATTTCGGAGAAAACCGGAGTGTCGGAGGGGTTACCGAAACCCCGCGTGGAAGTATTGGGCCTAAGTGGGCCTTAGGGGAGAGAGAGGGCAGCAACCCAAGAGGTGCCCCCCAGGGGAGTCCTAATAGGACTAGGGGAGGGGGACGCGACCCCTCTTTCCCTCTCCCTCTCCCTCTCTTTCCTTCGCCCTTCCTCCTTCCTAGTAGGACTAGGAAAGGATGAATCCTACTCCTACTAGGAGGAGGATTCCTCCTCTCCTTGGGCGCTACTAGGGCCGGCCGGCCGTCCCCCTTGTTCCTTTATATACGGGGGTAGGGGGTACCCTAGGACACACAAGTTGATTGTTCCAAGCCGTGTGCGGTTCCCCCCTCCACCATAATCCACCTCAGTCATATTGTAGCGGTGCTTAGGCGAAGCCCTGTTCCGGTAGCAACATCATCACCATCATCACACCGTTTTGTTGACGTACCTCTCCCTCGAAGCTCTACTGGATCGTGAGTTCACGGGACGTCACCGAGCCGAACATGTGCAGATCACGGAGGTGCCGTACCTTCGGTGCTGGGATCGGTCGATCATGAAGATGTACGACTACATCAACCACGTTGTCGTAACGCTTCCGCTTACGGTCTATGAGGGTACGTAGACGATACTCACCCCTCTCGTTGTTATGTATCACCATGATTTTACGTGTGCATAGGAATTTTTTTGAAATAACTGCGTTCCTGAATAGTGGCATCTGCGCCGGGTTTATGCGTAGATGTTATATGCACGAGTAGAACACAAAGGAGTTGTGGGCGTGGGTATATAAATATTGCTTGCCGTCACTAGTTGATTCTTGATTCAGCGGCATTATTGGATGAGCGGCCCAGGCCGACATTACGCGTACTCTTACGCGAGACTGGTTCTACCGACGTGCTTCGCACATAGGTGGCTAGTGGGTGTCTCTTTCTCCAGCTTTAGTTGAATCGGATTCAATGAACATGGTTCTTTCTGTAGATCAAAAAGCAATCACTTTACCCCGTTGCGGTTTTTGATGCGTAGGTAAGAACGGTTCTTGCTCAGCCCGAAGCAGCCACGTAAAACTTGCAACAACAAAGGAGAGGACGTCTAACTTGTTTTTGCAGGGCATGTTGTGATGTGATATGGTAAGACATGATGCTAAATTTTATTGTATGATATGATCATGTTTTGTAACACAGTTATCAGCAACTGGCAGGAGCCATATGGTTGTCGCTTTATTGTATGAAATGCAATCGCCATGTAATTGCTTTACTTTATCACTAAGCGGTAGCGATAGTCGTAGAAGCAAAAGTTGGCGAAATGACAATGATGCTTCGATGGAGATCAAGGTGTCAAGCCGATGACGATGGTGATCATGATGGTGCTTTGGAGATGGAGATCAAAGGCACAAGATGCTGATGGCCATGTCATATCACTTATATAGATTGCATGTGATGTTTATCCTTTACGCATCTAATTTTTCTTAGTTCGACGGTAGCATTATAAGATGATCTCTCACTAAATTTCAAGGTATAAGTGTTCTCCCTGAGTATGCACCGTTGCTACAGTTCGTCGTGCCGAGACACCACGTGATGATCGGGTGTGATAAGCTCTCAGTTCACATACAATGGGTCCAAGCCAATTTTGCACACGCGGAATACTCGGGTTTAACTTGACGAGCCTAGCATATGCAGATATGGCCTCGGAATACAAGAGACCGAAAGGCCGAGCGTGAATCATATAGTAGATATGATCAACATAGTGATGTTCACCATGGAAAACTACTGGATCTCACGTGATGATCGGACATGGTTTAGTTGATATGGATCACGTGATCACTTGGATGATTAGAGAGATGTCTATCTAAGTGGGAGTTATTAAGTAACTTGATTAATTGAACTTTAATTTATCATGAACGTAGTACCTGATAGTATTTTGCATGTCTATGTTGTTGTAGATAGATGGCCCGTGCTGTTGTTCCATTGAATTTTAATGCGTTCCTAGAGAAAGCTAAGTTGAACGATGATGGTAGCAACTACACGGACTGGTCCATAACTTGAGGATTATCCTCATTGCTGCACAGAAGAATTACATCCTGGAAGCACTGCTAGGTCACAAACCCGCTGCAGGAGCAACGCCATATGTTATGAACACCTGGCAGAGCAAAGCTGATGACTACTCGATAGTTCTGTGTGCCATGCTTTACGGCTTAGAACCGGGACTTCAACGACGTTTTGAACGTCATGGAGTATATGAGATGTTCCAGGAGTTGAAGTTAATATTTCAAGCAAATGCCCGGATTGAGAGATATGAAGTCTCCAATAAGTTCTACAGCTGCAGGATGGAGGAGAATAGTTCTGTCAGTCAACATATACTCAGAATGTCTGGGTATCACAACCACTTGACTCAACTATGAGTTAATCTTCCTGATGATAGTGTCATTGACAGAGTTCTTCAATCACTGGCACCAAGCTACAAGAGCTTCGTGATGAACTATAATATCCAAGGGATGGATAAGACGATTCATGAGCGCTTCGCAATGCTAACAGTTGCGGAGGTAGAAATCAAGACGGAGCATCAAGTGTTGATGTTTAACAAGACCACCCGTTTGAAGAAAAAGGGGAAAGGGAAGAAGGGAAACTTCAAAAGGAATAGCAAGCCAGTTGCTGCTCAAGTGAAGAAACCCAAGTCTGGACCTAAGCCTGAGACTGAGTGCTTCTACTGCAAAGGGACTAGTCACTAGAAGCGGAACTGCCCCAAGTATTTGGCGGAGAAGAAGGATCCCAAAGTGAAAGGTATATTTGATATACATGTTATTGATGTGTACCTTGCTAATGCTCATAGTAGTGCCAGGGTATTTGATACTGGTTTAGTTGCTAACATTTGCAACTCGAAATAGGGGCTACAGATTAAGCACAGATTGGCTAAGGACGAGGTGACGATGCTCATGGTAAATGGTTCCAAAGTCGATGTGATCGTCGTCGGCACGCTACCTCTACATCTACCTTCGGGATTAGTTTTAGACCTGAATAATTGTTATTTGGTGCCAGCCTTGAGCATGAACATTATATCTGGATCTTGTTTAATGCGAGGCGGTTATTCATTTTAATCAGAGAATAATGGTTGTTCTATTTATATCAGTAATGTCTTTTATGGTCATGCTCCCTTGATGAGTGGTCTATTTTTACTAAATCTTGATAGTAGTGATACACATGTTCATAGTATTGAAGCCAAAATATACAGAGTTGATAATGATAGTGCAACTTATTTGTGGCACTGCCGTTTAGGTCATATTGGTGTAAAGCGCATGAAGAAACTCCATTCTGATGGACTTCTGGAATCACTTGGTTATGAATCACTTGGTACTTGTGAACCATGCCTCATGTGCAAGATGACTAAAACGCTGTTCTCCGGAACAATGGAGCGAGCAACAGAGTTATTGGAAATCATACATACTGATGTATGTGGTCCAATGAACATTGAAGCTCGCGACGGATATCATTATTTTCTCACCTTCACTAATGATATGAGCAGATATGGGTATATCTACTTGATGAAACATAAGTCTGAAACATTTGGAAAGTTCAATGAATTTAAGAGCGAAGTGGAAAATCACCATAACAAGAAAATCAAGTTTCTACGATCTAATCGTGGAGGCGAATATTTGAGTTATGAGTTTGGACTTCATTTGAAACAATGCGGAATAGTTTCGCAACTCACGCCATCTGGAACACCACAGCGTAATGGTGTGTCCGAATGTCGTAATCGTACTTTAATAGATATGGTGCGACCTATGATGTCTCTCACTGGTTTACCGCTGTCGTTTTGGGGTTATGCTTTAGAGATGGCTGCATTCACGTTAAATAGGGCACCATCTAAATCCGTCGAGACGACACCTTATGAACTGTGCTTTGGCAAGAAACCCAAGTTGTCGTTTCTTAAAGTTTGGGGCTGCGATGCTTATGTGAAAAACCTTCAACCTGATAAGCTCGAACCCAAATTGGAGAAATGTGTCTTCATAGGATACCCAAAGGAGACTGTTGGGTACACCTTCTATCACAGATCCAAAGGCAAGATATTCATTGCTAAGAATGGATCCTTTCTAGAGAAGGAGTTTCTCTCGAAAGAAGTGAGTGGGAGGAAAGTAGAACTTGACGAGGTAATTGTACCTTCTCCCTTATTGGAAAGTAGTTCATCACTGAAATCAGTTCCAGTGATTCCTACAGCAGTAAGTGAGAAAACTAATGATGATGATCGTGAAACTTCTGATCAAGTTACTACCGAACCTCGTAGGTCAACTAGAGTAAGACCCGCACCAGAGTGGTAAGGTAATCCTGTTCTGGAAGTCATGTTACTTGACGATGACGAACCTACGAACTACGAGGAAGCGATGATGAGCCCAGATTCCGCAAAATGACTTGAGACCATGAAATCTGAGATGAGATCCATGTATGAGAACAAAGTATGGACTTTGGTTGAATTTCCCGATGATCAACAAGCCATAGAGAATAAATGGATCTTCAAGAAGTAGAGTGATGCTGACGGTAATGTTACTGTCTACAAAGCTCGACTTGTTGCAAAAGGTTTTTGACAAGTTCAAGGAGTTGAGTACGATGAGACCTTCTCACCCGTAGCGATGCTTAAGTCCATCCGAATCATGTTAGCAATTGCCACATTTTATGATTATGAAATTTGGCAAATGGATGACAAAACTGCATTCCTTAATGGATATCTTAAAGAAGAGTTGTATATGATGCAACCAGAAGGTTTTGTCGATCCAAAAGGTGCTAACAAAGTGTGCAAGCTCTAGCGATCTGTTTATGGACTGGTGCAAGCCTCTCGGAGTTGGAATATACGCTTTGATAGTGTGATCAAAGCATATGGTTTTATACAGACTTTTGGAGAAACCTGTATTTACAAGAAAGTGAGTGAGAGCTCCGTAGCATTTCTGATATTATATGTAGATGACATATTGTTGATCGAAAATGATACTGAATTTCTGAATAGCATAAAAGGATACTTGAATAAGAATTTTTCTATGAAAGACCTCGGTGAAGCTGCTTATAGATTAGGCATCAAGATCTATAAAGACAGATCAAGACGCTTGATTGGACATTCACAAAGCACATACCTTGATAAAGTTTTGAAAAAGTTCAAAATGGATCAGGCAAAGAAAGGGTTCTTACCTGTATTACAAGGTGTGAAGTTGAGTCAGACTCAATGCTCGACCACTGCAGAAGATAGAGAGAAAATTCAAGGTGTTCCCTGTGCTTCAGCCATAGGTTCTATCATGTATGCAATGTTGTGTACCAGACCTGATGTGTGCCTTGCTATAAGTTTAGCAGGAAGGTACCAAAGTAATCCAGGAGTGGATCACTGGACAGCGGTCAAGAACATCATGAAATATCTGAAAAGGACTAAGGATATGTTTCTCGTATATGGAGGTGACAAAGAGCTCGTAGTAAACGGTTACATCGATGCAAGGTTTGACACCGACCCGGATGACTCTAAGTCACAAACCGGGTACGTGTTTTTATTCAATGGTGGAGCTGTCGGTTGGTGCAGTTCCAAGCAGAGCGTCGTGGAGGGATCTATGTGTAAAGCGGAATACATAGCTGCTTCAAAAGCAGCAAATGAAGGAATCTGGATGAAGGAGTTCATATCTGATCTAGGTGTCATACATAGTGCATCCGGTCCAATGAAAATCTTTTGTGACAATACTGGTGCAATTGCATTGGCAAAGGAATCCAGATTTCACAAGAGAACCAAGCACATCAAGAGACGCTTCAATTCCATCTGCGATCAAGTCAAGGAGGGAGACATAGAGATTTACCAGATACATACGGATCTGAATGTTGCAGACCCGCTAACTAAGCCTCTCTCACGAGCAAAACATGATCAGCACCAAGACTCCACAGGTGTTAGAATCATTACAATGTAATCTAGATTATTGACTCTAGTGCAAGTGGGAGACTGAAGGAAATATGCCCTAGAGGCAATAATAAAGTTGTTATTTATATTTCCTTATATCATGATAAATGTTTATTATTCATGCTAGAATTGTATTAATCGGAAACTTAGTACATGTGTGAATACATAGACAAACAGAGTGTCACTAGTTTGCCTCTACTTGACTAGCTCGTTGAATTAATGATGGTTATGTTTCCTAACCATAGACATGAGTTGTCATTTGATTAACGAGATCACATCATTAGAGAATGATGTGATTAACTAGACCCATCCGTTAGCTTAGCACGACGATCGTTCAGTTTGTTGCTATTGCTTTCTCCATAACTATACATGTTCCTATGACTATGAGATCATGCAACTCCCGAATACCGGAGGAACACTTTGTGTGCTACCAAACATCACAACGTAACTGGGTGATTATAAAGGTGCTCTACAGGTGTCTCCGATGGTGTTTGTTGAGTTGGCGTGGATCAAGATTAGGATTTGTCACTCCGATTGTCGGAGAGGTATCTCTGGGCCCTCTCGGTAATGTACATCACTATAAGCCTTGCAAGCAATATAGCTATTGAGTTAGTTACGAGATTTGGTATTATGGAACGAGTAAAGATACTTTCCGGTAACGAGATTGAACTAGGTATTGAGATACCGATGATCGAATCTCGGGCAAGTAACATACCAATGACAAAAGGAACAACGTATGTTGTTATGCGGTTTGACCGATAAAGATCTTCGTAGAATATGTAGGAACTATGAGCATCCAGGTTCTGCTATTGGTTATTGACCGGAGATGAGTCTCAATCATGTCTACGTAGTTCTCGAACCCGTAGGGTCCGCACGCTTAACCTTCGTTGATGATCGGTATTATGAGTTTATGTGTTCTGATGTACCGAAGGTAGTTCGGAGTCCCGGATATGATCACGAACATGACGGGGAGTCTTGAAATGGTCGAGACATAAAGATTGATATATTGGACGGCTATATTCGGACACCGGAAGTGTTCCGGGTGATTTCGGAGAAAACCAGAGTGCCGGAGGGGTTACCGGAACCCCCCGGGGAAGTATTGGGCCTTAGAGGGCGTTAGGGGAGAGAGAGGGCAGCAGCCCAGGAGGTGGCGCCCCCCCCCCAAGGGGAGTCCAAATAGGACTAGGGGAGGGGGCGCGGCCCCTCTTTCCCTCTCCCTCTCCCTCTCTTTCCTTCCCAATTCCTCCTTCCTAGTAGGACTAGGAAAGGATGAATCCTACTCCTACTAGGAGGAGGATTTCTCCTGTCCTTGGGCGCCACTAGGGCCGGCCAGCCTCCCCCCATGTTCCTTTATATACGGGGGCGGGGGGCACCCTAGGACACACAAGTTGATTGTTTCAAGCCGTGTGCGGTGTCCCCCTCCACCATAATCCACCTCGGTCATATCGTAGCGGTGCTTAGGCGAAGCCCTGTTCCGGTAGCAACATCATCATCGTCATCACGCCATCATGTTGACATAGCACTCCCTCGAAACTCTACTAGATCATGAGTCCGCAGGACGTCACCGAGCTGAAAGTGTGCAGATCAAGGAGGTGCCGTACCTTCGGTGCTGGGATCGGTCGATCGTGAAGACGAACCACTACATAAACCGCGTTGTCATAACGCTTCTGCTTACGGTCTACGAGGGTACGTAGATGATACTCTCCCCTCTCGTTCCTATGCATCACCATGATCTTGCGTGTGCGTAGGAATTTTTTTGAAATTACTGCGTTCCCCAACACCGCCACGATGCACTGATTGACCTCTTTTTCACGCAAGCCGCCACGGACGCTGAGCGGCCTCTTTTTCACGCGAGCTGCCACGGAGGCTGACTGGCCTCATTTTCAATGTGGCAATTAAATCATGTTGTCAATTAAAGTGGCATATCGATCGACGCGGCTCGTTTGAACGTAGCAAATCCAAAGCACGGCCGGTGCCACTCCCCTTCCCTTCCCCTTTCCCTATTTAAACCACCAGCTGTTCTCCACACATCCATTTGCATCGCCCCCTTCTCTTCTTCACCCAAACACAGAGCACTCTCAAAGCGAGGTGAGGATGCAGTACGACGGCCCCACCTTCGAGCTCCCACCGACCGTGCCAGAGAGATGGTATCCGGCTGGCGTCGTCGTGGAGAGGACGCTCCGCGTGTGGGCGTTGTCACGCTTGAGGGATGCAAGGGGGTTTGCTGAGTGGTTCCTCCGTGCGGGCTTGCCGGTGATGTTCTGACTGGAGGAAGTGCGCCGAAACTCCAGGACTCCACCGATAGGGCTCACCGTCACCTTCGCCAACAGATTTGATGCGTACTACCTCCTAAGCAAGGTGTTTGGGTGTGGATGTGAATTCATCGCATTCACAACCCACAACATCTTCACAAACTTCGACTGCATCTGCCCGCGATGGTATGCACAACCTCCCCTACTACATCGGCCAGGACGGCATGGAGAAGGAGCAGTGAAGAGAAGGCGCAGTGAAGATGGTGGTGAAGTCCCGGTCTCGATCGTGAGCTTGTCTTGCCCTAGGTTGTTAGGGATTTTTATCTTTTATATATTTCTATCTTAATTATGTCGTTGGTTGTACCGTGAACTTTTAATCTCTATCGTGTTATCCCCTAAGAACTTTGTTATGCTTGCTAACCTTATTTGATATGTCGTTAGTTATCAGTGTTTTTGCTTTCTATTTCTATCTTATTTGACGTGATATAAATTTCTAGATGGATATGGTGATGTACACGAGGCCTTCTGCTAAATCAATCAATGATTGAGTATTCCTCAATGAAAACCAGCAAGTTTTCGCCCATTTAGAGTAGGGTCAAGTTTTCGCACGCGCGGATAATGGAGTAGTTGAAGTGTCAAAAACGAAACAAAAGCTAGAAAAATGAGCCATGATGATGTTGAAAAGAAGAAGAAAAGCTAATTTTTTTGAATTGCTGGTGGCCCTATTCCGTATATTGTATGAACAAAAACAAGCTAATTTTTGAATAGTTTGTGGACTATTCTATGGTTTAGGGTACCCTATGTTTTATGTAAGAAGTATGCTATGGTTGCTACTTTTAATGTTATGGATGTATGCTTGCTACATGAGATATCGGTTGATGGATATGGTACCGTAGCCGAGCCGTAGACAAGCTGTCTAGATGGATATGGTGCCATAGCCGAGCCTAGACATGCTCTCTAGATGGATATATGCTGGCTAATGGTGCCACCGGACTTTATTTTAGACGTGGTTTCAGATGGATATCATGATCTACATAATTAAGTCTGACATGTTCATAATAAAAAAACAAAAACAAAAAATCGTGTATACAATATTTTTCTTGCAACAAAAACTTGTTTATAATACCCACATGTCAAAAAATGGAAGTGTTGTGTCGTAGGCTATATACAGAAGGAAATTGCCATGATATGTACAAATAAATTTGACATGTGCAAGTCCAACAAAAAATTGATTTACCATCCTGCACAATTTTTGTTCGGCATGGCAATAAATGGATTTACCATGGTAATTATTGTTGGGTAATGCACTAATTTCAAAAAAAATCCTACGCACACGCAAGATCATGGTGATGCATAGCAACGAGCGGGGAGAGTATCATCTACGTACCCTCGTAGACCGCAAGCGGTAGCGTTATGACAACGCGGTTGATGTAGTCGTACGTCTTAACAATCGACCGATCTAGCACCGAAGGTACGGCACCTCCGCGATATGCACACGTTCGGCTCGGTGACGTCCCCCGAACTCACGATCCAGTAGAGCTTCGAGGGAGAGCTTTTTTAGCACGGCGGCGTGATGACGGTGATGATGTTGCTACCGGAACAGGGCTTCGCCTATGCACCACTACGATATTACCGAGGTGGATTATGGTGGAGGGGGGCACAGCACACGGCTAAAGATCAATGATCAACTTGTGTGTCCATGGGGTGCCCCCCTCCCCCGTATATAAAGGAGTGGAGGAGGGGGAGGGGGCCGGTGATACGTCTCCATCGTATCTACTTTTCCAAACACTTTTGCCCTTGTTTTGGACTCTAACTTGCATGATTTGAATGGAACTAACCCAGACTGATGTTGTTTTCAGCAGAATTGCCATGGTGTTATTTTTGTGCAGAAATAAAAGTTCTCGGAATGACCTGAGAATCAACGGAGAATTATTTTGGAATATATAAAAAATACTAGAAGAAGAATCCACGTGAGGAGGGCCTCCACCTGTCCACGAGGGTGGGGGCACGCCCTACCCCCTGGGCGTGCCCCCTCCCTCGTGGGCCCCCTGACGCTCCACCGATCTCAACCCTGACTCCATATATTCACTTTCGGGGAGAGAAAAACAGAGAGAAGGATTCATCGCGTTTTACGATACGGAGCCACCGCCAAGCCCTAAACTCTCTCGGGAGGGCTGATCTGGAGTCCGTTCGGGGCTCCGGAGAGGGGAATCCGTTGCCATCGTCATCATCAACCTTCGTCCATCACCAATTTCATGATGCTCACCGCCATGCGTGAGCAATTCCATCGTAGGCTTGCTGGACGGTGATGGGTTGGATGAGATTTATCATGTAATCGAGTTAGTTTTGTTAGGGTTTGATCCCTAGTATCCACTATGTTCTGAGATTGATGTTGCTATGACTTTGCTATACTTAATGATTGTCACTAGGTATGATTTCAGATCTGAACCTATTATGTTTTCATCAATATATGAGAGTTCTTGATCCTATCTAGCAAGTCTATAGTCACCTATTATGTGTTATGATCCGGCAACCCTGAAGTGACAATAATCGGGACCACTCCCGGTGATGACCGTAGTTTAAGGAGTTCATGTATTCACTATGTGTTAATGCTTTGGCCCGGTACTCTATTAAAAGGAGGCCTTAATATACCTTAGTTTCCGCTAGGACCCCACTGCCACGGGAGGGTAGGACAAAAGATGTCATGCAAGTTCTTTTCCATAAGCACGTATGACTATATTCGGAATACATGCCTACATTATATTGATGAATTGGAGCTAGTTCTATGTCACCCTATGTTATGATTGTTACATGATGAACCGCATCCGGCATAATTCTCCATCACCGATCCAATGCCTACGAGCTTTCCATATATTGTTCTTTGCTTATTTACTTTTCCGTTGCTATTGTTACAATCACTATAAAACACCAAAAATATTACTTTCGCTACAATTACCTTTTACCACCGTTACCACTACTATCGTATTACTTTGCTACTAAATACCTTGCTGCAGATATTAAGTTTCCAGGTGTGGTTGAATTGACAACTCAGCTGCTAATACTTGAGAATATTCTTTGGCTCCCCTTGTGTCGAATTAATAAATTTGGGTTGAATACTCTACCCTCGAAAACAGTTGCGATCCCCTATACTTGTGGGTTATCAAGACTATTTTCTGGCGCTGTTGCCGGGGAGCATAGCTCTATTCTTTGAGTCACTTGGGATTTATATTTGCTTATCATAATGAAGAACTTGAAAGATCCAATAACCAAGATTTATCCATCAACTACGAGGGGAGGTAAGGAACTGCCATCTAGCTGTGCAACACCTAGACCTGCTTCTTTTATTAATTCTGATATGTCGCATGTTATTGATGATACCACTTCTGCGATGCATGATATTTATGATGAAACTACTTCTATACTTGATACTACTGTGCCACTTGGTGAATTTATTGATGAACAACTTGCTAGGGCTAGAGAGAATGAAATTATTGAAACTGATAATATTGATGAAAGTGATGATGAAGATTCTCCCCCTAGATATGAATTGCCTGTTGTTCCTGAGGGTTATGTTATGGATGAAGAAACTACTAGAGACTTTCTTGCTTGCAATGATAGAAGTGATCTTACGAAACTTTTAGCTAAGCTGAAACAAAAAACTTTGAATGCTAGAGTGAAATATGATCTTGCTTATGCTACTTCACCTATCTTTGTTACTGATAAGGATTATGAATTCTCTGTCGACCCTGATGATGAAGCTATGTACCTGGGGTAGGAGCACGGACCCGTCCCAAAGAGTCCTACCCAAGGACATCCCTAGAAGAAATCACCCATCAATTGACTTGAAGGTACTCCACTCGACGGGTTCAAGACACTCGACCAAGAAGCTACCACTCGACCATGAAGCTATTCACTCGACTGCCAGGAGATCTACAGTCACTCCGTAGGCAAACGGTCAGCTGTTAAGTAGTCTTCATGGTCATTAAAGCACTTTATTAGAGGCATTACCAGTAACGCCCCATCTTAAATGTACTTTAAAACCCTGCATTACTGAGGGCAGGAGGGGGCCGGCGAACTCTATATAAGCCACCCCCTCCTCAGTAGGAAGGGTTCGCACCCCTGTAATCTATACACGCATAATCCAGTCGACCGCCTCCGGGCTCCGAGACGTAGGGCTATTACCTCCTCCGAGAAGGGCCTGAACTCGTAAACCTCGCGTGTAACAACTTCCCAATAGCTAGGATCTAGCCTCTCCATACTCACCCCCTACATCACTGTCAGAGTTAGAACCACGACAGTTGGCGCCCACCGTGGGGCGGGAATCTTAGCGCTTAGTTGGAGAAGTTGTGATTTTTCTCAATCCCTTTGATCATGTTTTCTTGCGGAGTTTTGGTGGAGGACCGCGAGATCCGTCTCGGCGCGCTCACCTTCATCGTCGACGACTCCGCCTGGCTTCAGGAGGCACCGCTCGACATCGACGCGCTCCCCGCCCGCGGTGCGACACATTTCCGCGCATGCGTTCGTGGCGTCCTCCTGCGGCAACCATCGACCCAATATGGGTCGGCCCCCGTATCGTCTCCCCGCCCTGTCTCCCACCAGCGCAAGCGCTCCGGTCGGTCAAGACTTCAGCGGTGGGTGAGGCACGCCGTGGCCCGCCAATCGGCGGCCCCGCAAGTCGTGGCCATCGAGCCCGTCGAATCCCTCTACGGCCTGTTCGACTGGCTCCGTGGAGACCGCATCCGAGTGCGACAGCAGCGATCCAGCGGCTAAGGTTCTGGCGGTCGATGGAACACACAGTCCCCCCGGTTTCCCTCGCACCGATGGAGGCGCGGGTGGGGGCGATCCGTCGCATCCCCACGATGAGTATCTCCCCGAACCTCTCACATCTTTGCAGCGAGAGGAGCTTCGCCGCCGGAACATGGATGCGCTCCGCACTCCTATCGTTGGAGAGACCCCCGAGGCCCGGGCCTTGGAGGATGCGCGTTTGGCCAACTTGGCCGAGCACACTCGACTGGAGAATCTCTAGCGAGCACTCGACGAGCAAGCGCATCAGCGGGCTCCCGAGTCTAGTCGACGCCAGCTCTTCCCGCCGACGCAAGTATATCGAACCCCAGTTCAGAATCTGGCCGCCTCGGCCCGTAAAGCAGAATCGATTCAGCCCTCCCAGTCGGAGGCTGGCAGGGGCTTGTTACAGATCAGAGCAATGCTCCGGGCGGTGGGAGACCTGAATTCCGCAGTCTCTCAGTCCCGGAATAGGATCCACAGTCGGTCTGTCGCAATAGATACAGTCGAGTCAGCTCACAGCCCGAGATCGCCCCCAAGGCGTGAGGGACGTGGTGGCCAGCATGATCAGTACAGGAGGAATGAACAGTATGATCACCGATTCGACCGTGATGATCGACGTCGAGTGCCAACCCCTCCCCCGAGGAGTGGGTCATATGCGCCTTGACGGCAAGATGACAGACGCCCTCATAGTGTTGGGCAGAGGATTCCAGTCGACCCCAGAGACCGAGGCTTTGATGCGAGATCCATCCTCGTTCAAGGTTTGGTTGACAGGAAGAGAGCTCATCGAGAAGGCCACAACAGAGATGCTCCTGCCAGCAGCAGAGTACGCGCTTCAGGGCCAGAGTGTTTCAGTCGAGCCATCAGAGCCGCAGTGATACCTCCCAATTTCAGGTTGGCGACTGGAATCGGCAAGTTCACCGGTGAATCTAAGCCTGACACCTGGCTCGAAGATTACCGAGTGGCTGTACAGATTGGCGGTGGCAATGACGAGGTGGCCATGAAGCATTTGCCTCTCATGTTAGAGGGCTCGGCCAGAGCATGGCTAAATCAGTTGGCACCCAGCAGCATTTACACTTGGGAGGACCTCTCCCGAGTGTTTATCACAACCTTTGAAGGAACATGCAAGCGACCTGCAGGCCTAACCGAGCTGCGGTCTTGCGTGCAGAAGCTGAATGAAACTCTGAGGGAATACATCCAGAGGTGGATCACGCTGCATCACTCGGTTGAGAACGTGCCAGACCATCAAGCAGTTTGTGCCTTCAAGGAAGGTGTTAAATACAGAGAGTTGAATCTGAAGTTCGGTCGAACTGGAGAGATGTCTCTGAATCGGATGATGGAGATTGCCACCAAGTATGCTAACGGAGAAGACGAAGATCGACTCCGGAGTGGCAAGCAGAAAGCAATCGCCCAGGAAACTGGAGGCAATTCCAGTCGGAAGCAGAAGCGGAAGGCCGAGCCAGCCGATCCTAGAGAGGCCCTGGCCGTAGCCCAGGGAAACTTCAAGGGAAAACCCAAGGGCACCTGGAAGCCCAAAAAAGTCAAGGATCAAGACGGAAATGATGTTTTGGATCTGCCATGTCACATCCACACCAAGAAGGATGAAGAGGGTAATTTTATTTACCCAAAGCATACCACTCGACAGTGCCGGCTCCTGATCCAGCAGTTCCAAGGAAAACAGTCCAAGGATAAGGAAAAAGAGTCGGACAGAGTCGAGGACAAGGAAGACAGTGACGATGGATACCCCCAAGTCAATTCCACCCTGATGATTTTTGCCGATGTCGAAAGCAAAAGTCGACTGAAAGTCATTAACCGAGAGGTGAACATGGTTGCCCCGGCAACACCCAGTTACCTGAAGTGGTCTCAGACTGCCATCACATTCGACCAGTCTGATCACCCAACGCACATTGCCACCCCTGGGAGGCAAGCTTTGGTGGTCGACCCAATTGTTGAAGGCACTCGACTGACTAAAGTCCTGATGGATGGAGGCAGTGGCCTGAACATACTATATGCTGAAACATTGAAAGGAATGGGCACTCCGATGTCCAGACTCAGCACCAGTAACATGAGTTTCCATGGAGTCATTCCTGGGAAGAAAGCCCAATCACTCGGCCAGATCGCTCTTGATGTGGTTTTTGGTGATTCAAAGAATTACCGCAAGGAAAAGTTGACATTCGAGGTCGTGGACTTCCAAAGTGCTTATCACGCCATTTTGGGTAGGCCAGCTTACGAACGCTTCATGGCCCGGCCATGTTACGTGTACCTCAAACTGAAGATGCCTGGCCCCAAAGGTGTGATCACTGTCACAGGCAATCGGAAGAAGGCGGAAGAGTGCTTTCAGAAGGGCTCAAAGATTGCAGATGCTCAGATGGCAGTGGTCGAGCTGCAAGAGTACCAAAAGACTGCCGACCCAAGCGAGTTGCTACGAGCCAAGAAGCCTGCTTCAGAATCAGCTTTTCAGTCGTCCGGTGAATCAAAAACAGTCGACATTCACCCAACCGACCCCGATGCTGCCCCGACTCACATCTCAACGACGCTTGACTCCAAATAGGAAGAAGCGCTCATCCAGCTCCTCCGTGAGAACTGGGACATCTTCGCATGGAAACCCTCCGACATGCCTGGAGTTCCCAGGGGGCTGGCTGAGCACCGTCTACGGGTCGACCCAAAATTCAAGCCTGTGAAGGAACATCTTCGACGGTCCACCGTCCAGAAGAAGCAAGCCATTGGCGAGGAGGTGGCTCGGCTCTTAGCAGCAGAGTTCATCCGGGAAATTTACCACTCCGAGTGGCTCGCCAATGTCGTCATGGTCCCCAAGAAGGACAAGTCACTTCGCATGTGCATTGATTTCAAACATATCAATCGGGCCTGCCCGAAAGATCATTTTCCTCTCCCTCGCATCGACCAAATAGTCGACTCGACTGCGGGGTGCGAGAGATTGTCTTTTCTAGATGCTTATTCCGGGTACCATCAGATCCGTCTGTATGGACCCGACGAAATCAAAACAGCTTTCATCACCCCATTCGGATGCTTCTGTTATGTCACTATGCCGTTCGGCCTCAAGAACGCCGGAGCCACGTTCATGAGAATGATTTAGAAGTGTTTACTCACTCAAATCAGTCGGAATGTGGAGGCATACATGGATGATATTGTGGTCAAGTCACGCAAAGGTTCCGACCTGCGAGCTGACCTTGCCGAAACCTTTGCCAACCTCAGGAGGTATGATATCAAGCTCAATCCATCAAAATGCACATTCGGAGTTCCAGGCGGAAAGTTACACGGTTTTCTCGTTTCCGAACGAGGGATTGACGCCAATCCTGAGAAAATTGGCACCATACTCCGGATGAAGCGTCCTGTACGCGTGCACGATGTCCAAAAGCTTACAGGCTGCTTGGCCGCTTTAAGTCGATTCATTTCTTGCCTCGGTGAAAAGGCGTTGCCTCTCTACCGACTGATGAAGAAGTCTGACAAGTTCGAGTGGACTCCAGAAGCTGACGCAGCGTTTGCAGAACTCAAAGCTCTGCTCTCCACCCAGCCGGTGCTTGCTGCCCCAATCAGCAAAGAGCCTCTGCTGCTGTACGTTGCAGCCACGGGACAAGTTGTCAGTACAGTACTCACGGTCGAGCGGGAAGAAGAAGGAAAGGCCTTCAGAGTTCAGCGCCCAGTCTATTATCTGTCTGAAGTTTTGACCCCTTCAAAACAAAGATACCCTCACTACCAGAAGCTCGTATATGGGATTTACATGACCACGAAGAAGGTTGCACATTACTTCTCTGACCACTCCATTACAGTCGTCAGCGACGCCCCACTGTCAGAGATACTGCATAACAGAGATGCAACTGGTCGAGTGGCCAAGTGGGCGATTGAACTCCTTCCCTTAGATATCAGGTTTGAAGCAAAGAAGGCTATTAAGTCCCAAGCAATCGCAGATTTCATCGCCGAGTGGATTGAACAGCAGCTTCCGACTCAAGTTCACTTGGAGCACTGGACCATGTTCTTCGATGGATCTAAGATGCTGAATGGTTCCGGTGCTGGGGTAGTTCTAGTCTCCCCCCGAGGAGAAAAGCTCAGATACGTCCTCCAGATTCACTTCGATTCCTCCAACAATGAAGCAGAGTATGAAGCACTTCTGTATGGGTTGCGCATGGCCATTTCACTCGGCGTCCGTCGCCTCATGGTCTACGACGACTCAGATTTGGTGGTTAATCAGGTAATGAAGGAGTGGGACGTCAGAAGCCCGGCTATGACTGGTTATTGCAACGCAGTGAGAAAGCTAGAAAAGAAATTCGAGGGGTTAGAGCTTCATCACATCCCCTGACTCAAAAATCAAGCAGCCGATGATCTGGCAAAGATAGGCTCCAAGAGAGAAGCCATTCCCAGCAATGTGTTTTTGGAGCACATCCGCTCGCCGTCAGTCCAGGAGGATCCTTTCACAGAAGAAGCCCCACAACCGAAAAGTGCCACAGATCCGACTGAAGTCGAAGTTCCTGCTGTGGTCGACCTGATCATGGAAGTCTTGGCCATCACTCCCGACTGGACGATACCATACATCGCGTACATCCTAAGGAAAGAGCTCCCAGAGGACGAGGAAGAGGCTCGACAGATCGTCCGCCGATCCAAGGCCTTCATAGTCATAAAGGGGCAGTTGTACAGAGAAAGCGCGACTGGAATCGGTCAGAAGTGCATAACTCTGGAAGAAGGTCAAATGATCCTTGATGAGGTCCATTCGGGGACCTGCGGTCACCATGCGTCCTCCCGGACCATTGTGGCCAAAGCATACCGGGCGGGATTTTACTGGCCAAGAGCAAATGAGATGGCAAAAGAGATAGTTGACAAGTGTGAGGGGTGTCAGTTCTACTCCAACATGTCCCACAAGCCCGCATCAGCCCTGAAGACCATTCCACTCGTCTGGCCCTTCGCTGTCTGGGGACTGGACATGGTCGGTCCTCTGAGAACAGGCAGGAGCGGTTTCACCCATGTGCTTGTGGCAGTCGACAAGTTTACCAAGTGGATTGCTAAACCCATCAAGAACCTCGATGCTGGCACTGCTATTAGTTTCGTCAGAGGACTAACATTCAGATATGGAGTCCCTCACAGCATCATCACTGACAATGGGTCAAACTTCGATTCAGACCAGTTCAGAGCCTTTTGCGCCTCTCAAGGCACTCGTGTCGACTATGCGTCAGTCGCCCATCCCCAGTCGAATGGACAAGATGAAAGAGCAAATGGTCTGATCCTCAAAGGACTAAAGCCTCGGCTAATGCGTGATCTCAAGCACGCAGCAGGTGCCTGGGTCGACAAGCTTCCGTCAGTTCTGTTGGGATTAAGGACCACCCCTAACCGGTCGACTGGAAGAACCCCATTCTTTCTTGTTTATGGAGCCGAAGCCGTTCTGCCAAGTGATCTCCTTCACAACGCTCCCCGAGTCGAGCTTTACACCGAAGATGAAGCAGAATAGGCTCGGCAAGATGCAGTAGACCTCCTGGAAGAAGAAAGAGAGATGGCCATGATCAGATCGACCATTTATCAGCAAGACTTGCGTCGATTCCATGCCCGGCATGTGAAGAGTCGAGCCTTCCAAGAAGGAGATTTGGTCCTCTGAGTGGATCAACAGAAACCACACAAGCTTGCTCCTACTTGGGAAGGCCCCTTCATCATCACTAGAGTCCTCCACAACGGAGCGTATCACCTCTACAATGTTGATCGCCAGATTGACGAGCCGCGAGCTTGGAATGCGGAACTACTCCGCCCCTTTTATACTTAAGTTCCTTCCCATAAAGATGTAATAAGAGAAACTTCCGCAGTTCATTTTTATCAAAGTCAAGAGTGTTCCAATGATTGCTGTCACTTCTGTTTACATACGAGAACCCCCAGTGGGTGACTTAGCCGCGAACCCGTTTCGCCTAAGTTCAAAAAAAATCCTACCGAGTGGAGAGCAAACCTCCCGCTCGGGGGCTTAGCTGCAGTCCAGCACTCGCCTAAGTTCTCCTACGAAGAGACTTAGCTGCGGTCAGCACTCGCCTAAGTTTGAAAAATCCTACCGAGTGGAGAGCAAACCTCCCGCTTGGGGGCTTAGCTGCAGTCCAGCACTCGCCTAAGTTCTCCTACGAAGAGACTTAGCTGCGGTCAGCACTCGCCTAAGTTTGAAAAATCCTACCGAGTGGAGAGCAAACCTCCCACTCGGGGGCTTAGCTGCAGTCCAGCACTCGCCTAAGTTCTCCTACGAAGAGACTTAGCTGCGGTCAGCACTCGCCTAAGTTTGAAAAATCCTACCGAGTGGAGAGCAAACCTCCCACTCGGGGGCTTAGCTGCAGTCCAGCACTCGCCTAAGTTCTCCTACGAAGAGACTTAGCTGCGGTCAGCACTCGCCTAAGTTTGAAAATCCTACCGAGTGGAGAGCAAACCTCCCACTCGGGGGCTTAGCTGCAGTCCAGCACTCGCCTAAGTTCTCCTACGAAGAGACTTAGCTGCGGTCAGCACTCGCCTAAGTTTGAAAAATCCTACCGAGTGGAGAGCAAACCTCCCACTCGGGGGCTTAGCTGCAGTCCAGCACTCGCCTAAGTTCTCCTACGAAGAGACTTAGCTGCGGTCAGCACTCTCCTAAGTTTGAAAATCCTACCGAGTGGAGAGCAAACCTCCCACTCGGGGGCTTAGCTGCAGTCCAGCACTCGCCTAAGTTCTCCTACGAAGAGACTTAGCTGCGGTCAGCACTCGCCTAAGTTTGAAAAATCCTACCGAGTGGAGAGCAAACCTCCCACTCGGGGGCTTAGCTGCAGTCCAGCACTCGCCTAAGTTCTCCTACGAAGAGACTTAGGTGCGGTCAGCACTCGCCTAAGTTTGAAAAATCCTACCGAGTGGAGAGCAAACCTCCCGCCCGGGGGCTTAGCTGCAGTCCAGCACTCGCCTAAGTTCTCCTACGAAGAGACTTAGCTGCGGTCAGCACTCGCCTAAGTTTGAAAATCCTACCGAGTGGAGAGCAAACCTCTCACTCGGGGGCTTAGCTGCAGTCCAGCACTCGCCTAAGTTCTCCTACGAAGAGACTTAGCTGCGGTCAGCACTCGCCTATGTTTGAAAATCCTACCGAGTGGAGAGCAAACCTCCCACTCGGGGGCTTAGCTGCAGTCCAGCACTCGCCTAAGTTCTCTTACGAAGAGACTTAGCTGCGGTCAGCACTCGCCTAAGTTTGAAAAATCCTACCGAGTGGAGAGCAAACCTCCCACTCGGGGGCTTAGCTGCAGTCCCGCACTCACCTAAGTATGAAACACTTCTCATTTCCCAAGGACGACGAGGGGCAGGTCGACCGCCACCTTCTCCTTCGGAGCTGCACCACAGACACAAAGTTATTTCAAGTGAAGATCAAATCCCACTCGACGGGTCATCCACAAAGAGATTCAACGACAAATCAAGTTCAAATAAAGCCTAAAATATCCAAGAGACCTCAGATCAAAGTACTCGAGCCCACAGCTCGGCAGAGTTTAACTGTTACACTTCCACTCGACATTCCGAGACAAATTTAAGGCAGAGTTTAACGGATTACAAAATACACTCGGCATCCCGAGGCAAGTTTTTTCATTCGTCAGGAGGAGGAGGACTGGCAGGGGCGACAAACTCATACAAGTCGATCCCATCTGCGATGCGGGTAGCAGCAGCAATAAATGTCTCCATGAAGTCCTGGAAGTTGTGCTTCCTCGTGTTGGCAACTTGGATGGCGGCCAGCTTCTCCTCCCGCACCTCCTTGCAATGGACGCGGACCAGAGACAGAGCCACGTCGGCACCACACCGAGCTGAAGACTTCTTCCACTCTTGCACTCGGTCAGGGATTCCGTTGAGTCGAGTCATCAGAGACTCGAGATCGTTCTGGAGCGTGGACTCTGGCCAAAGCGTCGGGTCGATCCGCGTCATGGCGACCTTCAGTCGAGCCAAGTAATCCACGACGCCGTCAACGCGGGATTCCAGTCGGAGCAGGTTCATGGCAGCTTCGTCTTGCACTGGAGAGTTGATTGGATCCAAACCTGTTTCGATCCGCCCGGTCTCCTCTTCAAAGTTCTGGCAAAGTTCTGCATGCACGACCCAAGGATAAGTCAAATTTCATAAAACTGAGTCGACACAAAAAGAACCAGTCGGAACTGATTGTACACCTTCGAGCTTGATGTACAGCTTCTTGGCAAAGCTCCTCAAGTAGCTCTCCAGGTCGTCTCTCCTGCGAGCGATGCTTTCCATCTTCTCGCTCAGGGTGAGGTGCTCCTTCTTCCAACGCGAACACTCCTTGTTGGCTTCCTTCAGAGCGGTCTTCAACTTGGTGTTCTCCCCTTCTAATTGGTCGCCCGAAGCCAGCTTCTGCGCGGCTAGAGCGGTCTTGTCATCAGCCTCCTTACGGGCAGCAGCCAAGTCCTGATCCTTCTTCGCCAGAGCTTCTTTCAGTTTTTCTGCAAAAATGATGATTGAGTCGGAGAAAGCGAAGAGATACTCAAGCCTGAAAACTAACCAGTCGACAAAGGCGTCTTACCTGCGGCGCCGTCTCTGACCTTCTGCAGCTCCGTCCTGGCCAGCTCCAGATCGAGGTTCATTTGAATTTGCTGCTTCTCCAGGTCAGCCAAGCGGGTTCCAAGATCACAAGACTTCTGAAGTCGAAGGGGAGGAGTTGCAATCTCAGTAAAAAAAAGAAGAAGAGCAACAAAGACAATAAATACTAAGACTACGGTCGACTGCCAGCAGTCCACCATAGTCTCGGGGACTACACCCAGTGGGTGCACTTAGCGTGCCCCCACCGGTTCCTATCCCACCCGACCGACCCCTGAAGTCGAGTCAAAGACCACCCGACCGACCCCTGAAGTCGAGTCAAAGACAAGTTGCTTCCGAGCAACTGAGAGACAATAAGCCTACACCCAATAAAAAAAAGAGAGAGAAAGACGTCGACTGCCCGCAGTCGACTTCCATTCGACATGGCCCGATCAGACAGAGCGAAGAAATTCAATTTAAAGACTACAGCCGACCGCCAGCAGTCGACCGTAGTCTCGGGGACTACACCCAGTGGGTGTACAAACTTAAAGATCTTCGGAAAAGAGATTGTTCAAAGAACATACCAAAACAGACCAAGTGTTGAAGTCGACTGACCTGGACATTGCTCTGAAGAGCCGAGCTTGCGTTGTAAGCCGCCTGGCAAGCCTCCCGAGCCACTTTTACCTGCTCCATCATGACTCCAGCCTGGCGTACAGCCTCCTTCGCAGCAGCCGCTTGGTCCTCAGGGACGGGGTACGCAGCAAAAAGCGAAGACGGATCTGCAGTCGACGCTGAAGGCTGCACACTCGTCAAAGGAACAACAAAAGTCACGGAAGCCCGAGTGGTTTCGCCATCATCCCGAACTGCAGCCTCAGGCGCGGGAGTGGATTGCGGAGTCTTGCCAGCCAACACCTTCTTCTTCCTCTTCACCCTCAGTGGTGTGTTGTCGTCGTCCGGGAGGTCGATAACATGAGGAGGAGCTGCAAGGAAAACATTCAATCGACCAACGCTTCAGTCGACTCGTAAGCAGGACGGCAGTGATCGTACCAGGGTTGGAGGTGACAGCGTCATCCATCTCTTGGTCGTCGTTCCTGGCGGAGACCTCAGAAGTTGCACCACTGCAAATCTCGAAAGTTAGTCAGTTGGCCCAGTGAATCGACCAAGGATCCGTCCACAGTCGACAAAGGAAAGCAAGTGTTGTTGTTACCCCGAAATGGTGGGAACAGCTATCTTCATCTTGGGCAAGGCCTTGGGCGGCTTAGATGGCGCCGTTCGTGGGTGCTTGGGAGCCTTCCCGGTCGGCGGAGGAGAAGAAGTCCGAGGGCGTTTCGACGACTGCCCAACAGGAGCGGCCGCCTTGCCACGTTCCTGCGCTGGATCGTGGGCGAGCTTGGACCGTCCCTCCGGGCGGGAGGGTTCAGCCTCCTCCTCCTCCTCCTCATTGGAGAAGATGTCGTCGCCCTCCTCTCCCTCACCGTCGGACTCCCACTCGACCTGGTCGTCCCCGCTCTCGCCTCCGCTCCCCTCACCTTCCTCGGTCGGCCCTTGTTCCCCGTTTGGCGTCGAGTACATCTCAGTGGTAGCCTGGAGGACAACGGACAAGACGAAAGTCAGTCGACTCACACAAAGAAGACTAATACAGAAGGCCAGATATCCGACACAAAGACATACCTGATCCACTTCATATGAGTTGTCGAGTGGAATCACCCTTCTGACTCCTCGGGGGTTGTCTTTGTTCCCCGTGATGCTTGACAGCCACCCCTCCAGCATCTCATCAGTGACCTCCTCCGGGTGGATCCGAGTGGTGTCGTCAAGGCCAGAATACAGCCACATCGGATGGTCTCGCGCCTGGAGCGGTTGGATGCGCCTCTGTAGAAAGACCTCTAACAGGTCCATCCCAGTCACCCCCTCACGGACAAGTTCAACCACTCGACCCGCCAATACCTTGACTTGGGCACTTTCCTCCGGCGTGACCTTCAGAGAGATAGGCTTCTCGGCTCGGTCGAGTGAAAAAGGAGGAAGACCGGTCGACTGCCCGGGGGTCGCCTGGTCCTGGCAGTAGAACCAGGTCGACTGCCAGCCGCGGACCGACTCCGGGAAGGTGATAGAGGGGAAACAGCTCTTCCCCCTCGTCTGGATCGCCAGACCCCCGCACAACTGGATGACTTGCGTCTTCTCGTCACTCGACTTGGCCTTCTTCACCGACTGAGAGCGGCAAGTAAAGATATGCTTGAAAAGCCCCCAATGCGGACGGCAACCCAGGAAGGCCTCACACATGGAAATGAACACGGCAAGGTAGACTATGGAATTGGGGGTAAAGTGATGGAGCTGCGCTCCGAAGAAATTCAAGAAGCTCCGGAAGAATGGATGGGGAGGCAGAGAAAACCCTCGGTCGATGTGGGTGGCGAGGAGCACGCACTCACCGTCGCGGGGTTGCGGCTCAATCTCCCTCCCCGGGAGACGCGCGGCCTCGTGGGGAATGGCTCCTCCCTCGACCATGTCGTCGAGATCTTCCTGCCGGAGCACCGATGGCATCCAATCGCCCTGAATCCAACCCTTGGGCAGGGTGGTCCGGGAGGAAGATCCACCTCGCGAAGACTTCTTTCCTTTCCCCGCCGCCGCCGCCTTCTTCACGCGCTCCAAAGCAGTGATCTTGCCCTTCACCATCGTCGCCGGCGAGGTCTCGCACGGGCTAACGGTGCTAGGGTACGGCCGAGGGTCGCAGGAGAGCTGGCGAAGGGAGAGAGGAAGAAAGAAAGAAGGAAGCAGAAGAGAAGCGCGCGGCTTGGAAACCCCGAGCCGGCAACTTATAAGGGGCTGCTCCCGAGTGGCTGACCGGTAGGCCCAGGCAACCCAGTCAAATCCCGCAACATACGCACGCGCAGTACGTGGCGAAAAAGGCGACGCGAGGATCGAGGAGTTTCCGCTTTTTCACTTCCGATTGCTGCGGCTGCTCCCGTCCCGCGCGCTTCCCAAAATCCAAATCCCGTGAGATCCGCGGGCCGCAGAACCGCTTGCCAAAAATAGAGTATCCCGCTCGTACCAACACTCGGCATGTCGCAAGCAAGGATATTCACTCAACGAAGGGCCTGGAATGGATCAAGGCGACTGAAAGAGGTTGGTGACGTCGTCCGCGACAACTGACCCTAAGCGAGGCACTCTTACAACCCCGAAGAACCGGTCGGAAAGGATCCCCAACTCTTCCCCCACTCTAACCTCGATCCATTCGGGGGCTAATGATGAAGCTATGTACCTGGGGTAGGAGCACGGACCCGTCCCAAAGAGTCCTACCCAAGGACATCCCTAGAAGAAATCACCCATCAATCGACTTGAAGGTACTCCACTCGACGGGTTCAAGACACTCGACCAAGAAGCTACCACTCGACCATGAAGCTATTCACTCGACTGCCAGGAGATCTACAGTCACTCCGTAGGCAAACGGTCAGCTGTTAAGTAGTCTTCATGGTCATTACAGCACTTTATTAGAGGCGTTACTAGTAACGCCCCATCTTAAATGTACTTTAAAACCCTGCATTACTGAGGGCAGGAGGGGGCCGGCGAACTCTATATAAGCCACCCCCCTCCTCAGTAGGAAGGGTTCGCACCCCTGTAATCTATACACGCATAATCCAGTCGACCGCCTCCGGGCTCCGAGACGTAGGGCTATTACTTCCTCCGAGAAGGGCCTGAACTCGTAAACCTCGCGTGTAACAACTTCCCAATAGCTAGGATCTAGCCTCTCCATACTCACCCCCCTACATCACTGTCAGAGTTAGAACCACGACACCTGATATAATTACTTTGGTTGAATCTGACCCTTTCTATGGCTATGAATCTGAAACTATTATCACACATCTTACTAGATTAAACGATATAGCCACCCTGTTCACTAATGATGAAAAAACTAGCTACTATTATATCCTTAAGATATTTCCGTTCTCATTAAAGGGTGATGCTAAGATATGGTTTAATTCTCTTGATCCTGGTTGGGTGCATAGTCCCCAGGATATGATTTACTACTTCTCTGCTAAATATTTCCCTGCTCATAAGAAACAAGCTGCTTTAAGGGAAATATATAATTTTGTGCAAATTGAAGAAGAGAGTCTCCCACAAGCTTGGGGGAGGCTTCTATAATTTCTTAATGCTTTGCCTGATCCTCCTCTCAAGAAAAATGAAATACTTGATATCTTTTATAATGGACTAACCGATGCTTCCAGAGTCCACCTGGATAGTTGTGTTGATTGTGTTTTCAGGGAAAGAACACCAGATGAAGCTGAAATTTTATTGAATAATATGTTGACCAATGAAAATAATTGGACACTTCCTGAACCTACTCCTGAGCCAACTCCGAAGAAAAGGGGTATTCTATTTCTCAGTCTTGAAGATATACAAGAGGCAAAGAAATCTATGAAAGAAAAAGGTATTAAAGCTGAAGATGTTAAGAATTTACCTCCTATTGAAGAAATACATGGTCTTAATTTACCGCCTGTTGAAGAAATACATGATTTTGATAACCCGACACAGGTAGTAAAGGTAAATTCTCTCTATAGATATGATAAAGCTGAAATCCCTCCTACTAAGTTTGCTAGCCAATGTTTGGATGAGTTTGATAACTTTATGGTTAAGCAAGAAGACTTCAATGCTTATTTTGGTAGAGAAATTAAACGCAATGCTTATATGATTGAACACTTGAGTGATTATATGGCTGATGTTAAAGGTGAACTAAAACTTATTAGTAAACATGCTTCTATGGTTACCACTCAAGTAGAAAAAGTACTTAAAGCTCAGAATGATTTGCTCAATGAATTAAATAGTAAGAAAAATGATAATGCTGTTAGAGTTATGACTAGAGGTGGTAAAATGACTCAGGAACCTTTGTATCCTGAAGGCCGTCCTAAGAGAATTGAGTAGGATTCTCAGAGAAATAATGTAGATGCACCTAGTCCTTCTAAGAAGAAGAAAAACAAAAATTATAGGACTTTGCATGCTTCTAGTGAACCTGTTGATGACACACCTGAGAATCCCAATGATATTTCTATTTCTGATGCTGAAACACAATCTGGTAATGAACATGAACCTAGTGATAATGTTAATGATGATGTTCATGTTGATGCTCAACCTAGCAATGATAATGATGTAGAAACTGAACCTGTTGTTGATCTTGATAACCCACAATCAAAGAATCAACGTTATGATAAGAGAGACTTTGTTGCTAGGAAGCACAGTAAAGAAAGAGAACCATGGGTTCAGAAACCCATGCCTTTTCCTCCTAAACCATCCAAGAAAAAAGATGATGAAGATTTTGAGCGCTTTGCTGAAATGATTAGACCTATCTTCTTGCGTATGTGTTTGATTGATATGCTCAAAATGAATCCTTATGCTAAGTACATGAAAGATATTGTTACTAATAAAAGAAAGATATCAGAAGCTGAAATTTCCACCATGCTTGCTAATTATACTTTTAAGGGAGGAATACCTAAGAAACTTGGAGATCCAGGAGTACCAGCTATACCATGCTCCATTAAAAGAAACTATGTTAAAACTGCTTTATGTGATCTTGGAGCCGGTGTTAGTGTTATGCCTCTCCCTTTATATCGTAGACTTGATTTGCATAAGTTGACACCTACTGAAATATATTTGCAAATAGATGATAAATCAACTGCTATAACTGTCGGTATTTGTGAGGATGTGCCTGTTGTGGTTGCAAACGTTACCATTTTAATGGACTTTGTTATTCTTGATATTCCTGAGGACGATAGTATGTCTATTATTCTTGGAAGACCCTTTGTGAATACTGCAGGGGCTGTTATTGATTGCACCAAAGGCAATGTCACTTTTCATGTTAATGGTAATGAGCATACGGTACACTTTCTGAGGAAACAACCTCAAGTCCACAGTATCAACTCTATTGGAAAAATTCCAACTATTACTATTGGAGGTTTTGAATTTCCTCTTCCTACTAGCAAGAAGAAATATGATATCCTTATTGTTGGGGACATGCATATCCCCGTTGAGGTAACCTAGTGTTATTCAAAAATTCTCCGGTTCCATGTTATTCGAAATGAGTTTGTTAACAAGACCTGATCAACCTTGTTAGTGGATCCCTTTTGATGAGCATGAGATGGATGAATTTAGAAAACACAACTCTCTGTGCCCTCTTTTTACATTCTGTTATTTATATTAAATAGAGAAAAAAATAATAATTTCTTTCTATTTTCTGAATTATCCATGCAATAAAAAATACCCTGAAAATAAAAAGTTCTCCAAATGCCCTGAAATTTAAATATGATTTTTTCTGAAATATTTGAGAATATCTGGCATTGAGAACACAACAGGGGGAGCAAGCACCTGGCCACAAGGGTCCAGGGCGTGCCCTACCCCCTGGGCGCGCCCCCCTGCCTCGTGGGCCCACGGTGGCTCCCCTCCACTTATTCCAGCTACCACACACTCCTTCCTCCCACAAACATCACTAGCCAGCTCAAACCCGAGTCGAAGCTCATCTTGCTGCCATTTTCGATCTCCTAGCTCAAAGCTCCCTTCACAAAACTGTTTTGGGGGATTGTTCATTGGTATGTGACTCCTCCAATGGTCCAATTAGGTTTTGTTCTAGTGCTTTATTCATGGCATATTTTTGCTGCTTAGGTGACCCCGTTCTTGATCTTGCATGTCAAATTTATATGGTCAAAAGTAGTTTTTATGCATGATATATCCTCTAGGCACTTGTGGGAGTAGTTGCTATCAATTTTGTTGAGTTTGGTTCACTTTTATTTTGAAGTTACTAAAAATTTCAAAAAAAAATCAGAGGAAGAAATATGTTTAGGAATATGTACCAAGGTGGTTCTTCAAGGAAGCAAGCACCCAGACTCGCAATACGCGATGCGGACGAGGAACCACCAAGGGATGCTCAAGTGCGGGCTTATGAATGGCCTTCAGAGGACTTTATGGATCGAGTAGGAATCAAGGAAGAATTTAACGCATATGTGCGTAATGCTGATGTTGAGAGCTTCGAGGCAGATAAGTGCCGCCAGTACCACCATCTCACTGATTCCTTTGTGAGAAGGTTTGAATTTTCATCATCACGCAATTCTCAAACTGTCATGTTTGATCTTGATGAAAATTCTTATACTATGGACTTAGAGGATTTTAACACTGTTTGCAAACTTCCACAATGGGGTAGTCCTAATGAACCTCGCAAATCTGAATTTAGAGATTTTCTTGCTAGTATAACTGTGGACGAATCTAGAGACATAACAGAAGCTACCACAGGGAGCATTCATTTTCCTGCTATACATTGTTTTGCTCTCTTCATAGGTAGGTGCATAAATGGTAAGGATGAAGCATGTCACATGTGTGTCCTTGACCTCAGTGTTCTCAGGAGTGCTGTATTAGGAGATAAACATTATAATTTGGGAGCCATTGTTGCACGTAGGTTGCATAATAATAGATTTAATGGAGATTTCTTTGGTGGAATTTATGCAACCCGTCTAGCTAATTTTCTTGATATACCCATACGTGGGTACGGTATTGAGTTGCCTCCTGTTTATTTAGATTATGAGGCCATGGTTCGTCATCAGTTTGTTGAGTGGAACGACCAGTTCCTCCAGAACCGACTAATCTTTGACAGATGACGCACCTATCACGTTGCTCTTCTGCTCCTACTTTCTTTGACTCTTAGGCAAAAGGGAGATATGTTATAACCAGGGAGGAGGCGAACGAGTATAAGAGGAGGACGGAGACGGCCCGTCTCCAAGCGGCAGCTCATGAGGCAATAGCTACTGCATCTTAGTACGACCCCAACTATTACTTTGGATATCTGCCAGGCCAGCCGTGGCCATAGACCAACTTAGGCCAAAAGCCTAAGCTTGGGGGAGTACGTATTTCTCACTGACATTACATTCATGTTCACACACTCATTGCTAGTTGTCGGTGCTCATACTTTTTCACTGTATCATCCATGCTAGTTTATTTTCCCTTTTATGTTTTCTTCTTGTGTGTTTAATAAACCTTAAGAAAAACAAAAAAATAGTTGTAGCTTTTAATTAGTTTACTTTCCATGCTTGTAGTAGTAACTAAAAAGAAAATCCAAAAAGATTTCTCGTTCTTCTTTTTCTTGTTGGGAGCTTTGACGTGTAAATAGTTTTATTTCTTTTCTTGTTCTCTGGGGGTCGAGAGGAGAAGACCATAATTAAAATGTTAAAGTGGCTCTTATATGCATTATCGTTGATGTGACAAAGAGCCCATATTACCTTGCCTTCTCTCTTGAATTGAATGCTTGCAGATTCCAGCTTAGTCCAATGCATGTGCACTATTATTATTATCCACACTATTCGGTCGTGCAAGTGAAAGGCAATAATGATGATTATATGATGAACTTATTGAGATGAGGAAAGCTGGTATGAACTCGACCTCTCTTGTTTTTGTAAATATGATTAGTTCATCGTTCCTGATTCAGCCTATTTTGAATAAACATGTTTGCAATGACAATTAAAGATTATAGTTGCTTATGTCATGGTTAATTAGCTAGCAGATTATAATGGTTTACCTTGCATGCCAGCATGCTAATAAAATGGTTTTGATATGGTATGATAGGGTGGTATCCTCTTTTGAACGATTCGAGTGGCTTGACTTGGCACATGTTCACGCATGTAGTTGAAACAAAATCAACATAGCCTCTACTATATTTATGTTCATGGTGCATTATATCCTACTCATTCTTGCATTTGCTGTTGATTAATTTTAATGCATGTTCATGACTGTTGTCGCTCTCTAGCTAGTCGCTTCCCAGTCTTTTGCTAGCATTCACCTGTACAAAGCGGGAATAATGCGTGTGCATCCAATTCCATAAACCCCAAAGTTATTCCATATGAGTCCACCATACCTACCTATATACGGTATCTATCTGCCGTCCCAAGTAAATTTGTATGTGCCAAACACTAAACCTTCAAATAAACATTCTGTTTTGTATGCTCGAATAGCTCATGTATCAACTAGGGTTTTCTGTATCTTCCATGTTAGGCGGGTTATTCTCAAGAGGAGTGGACTCCGCTCCTCACTCATGAGAAAATGGCTGGTCATCAGGATGCCCGGTCCCATGCTTTATGCAAATCAAATCAAAATAATTGCAAACAAAACTCCCTCGGGACTGTTATTAGTTGGAGGCACTCGTTGTTTCGAGCAAGCCATGGATTGATGCTTGTTGGTGGAGGGGGAGTATAAACTTTACCATTCTGTTTGGGAACCGCCTATAATGTGTGTAGCATGGAAGATATCGCCATCTCTTGGTTGTTATGTTGACAATGAAAGTATACCGCTCAAAATATTATTCATATCTATTTCAAAACCGAGCTCCGGCACCTCTACAAATCCCTGCTTCCCTCTGCGAAGGGCCTATCTATTTACTTTTATGCTGAGTCATCATCCTCTTATTAAAAAGCACCAGTTGGATAGCACCACTGTCCTTTGCATTCATTACTGCTAGTTTACATTCAGTATGACTTGAATGGATCTCTTTTACCATGAATTACAATGTCTAGTCAGTCATTGATCTTTAAAGGTGCTCCGCATTTATGTTTTGCGGTCTCAAAAAGGGCTAGCGAGATACCATCCTGTTATATCATATTATGATTGTTTTGAGAAAGTGTTGTCATCCGAGATTTATTATTATTGCTCGCTAGTTGATTATGCCATTGATATCAGTAAACATGAGACCTAAATGTTATTGTGAATATTGTTAGTTCATAATATTTGCTGAAAACTTGAATGTTGGCTTTACATATTTACAACAACAAGAGCAAACAGAGTTTGTAAAAGTTTTTCTTTATCACTTTTAGTTTATCAACTGAATTTCTTGAGGACAAGCAAAGGTTTAATCTTGGGGGAGTTGATACGTCTTCGTCGTATCTACTTTTCCAAACACTTTTGCCCTTGTTTTGTACTTTAACTTGCATGATTTGAATGGAACTAACCCGGACTGACGCTGTTTTCAGCAGAATTGCCATGGTGTTATTTTTGTGCAGAAATAAAAGTTCTCGGAATGACATGAAAATCAACGAAGAATTATTTTGGAATATATAAAAAATACTGGAAGAAGAATTCACGTTAGGGGGGCCTCAACCTATCCACGAGGGTGGGGCGCGCACCCTACCCCCCTGGGCGCGCCCCCTGCCTCGTGGGCCTCCTGACGCTCCACCGACCTCAACCCTAACTCCATATATTCACTTTCGGGGAGAAAAAAAGAAAAGAGAAGGATTCATTGCATTTTACGATACGGAGCCGCCGCCAATCCCTAAACTCTCTCGGGAGGGCTGATCTGGAGTCTGTTTGGGGCTTCGGAGAGGGGAATCCGTCGCCATCGTCATCATCAACCTTCCTCCATCACCAATTTCATGATGCCCACCGCCGTGCGTGAGTAATTCCATCGTAGGCTTGCCGGACGGTGATAGATTGGATGAGATTTATAATGTAATCGAGTTAGTTTTGTTAGGGTTTGATCCCTAGTATCCACTATGTTCTGAGATTGATGTTGCTGTGACTTTGCTATGCTTAATGCTTGTCACTAGGGCCTGAGTGCCATGATTTCAGATCTGAACCTATTATGTTTTCATCAATATATGAGAGTTCTTTATCCTATCTTGCTAGTCTATAGTCACCTAGTATGTGTTATGATCCGGCAACCCCGAAGTGACAATAATCGGGACCACTCCTGGTGATGACCGTAGTTTGAGGAGTTCATATATTCACTATGCGTTAATGCTTTGGTCTGGTACTCTATTAAAAGGAGGCCTTAATATCCCTTAGTTTCCGCTAGGACCCCGCTGCCACGGGAAGGTAGGACAAAAGATGTCATGCAAGTTCTTTTCCATAAGCACGTATGACTATATTCGGAATACATGCCTACATTATATTGATGAATTGGAGCTAGTTCTGTGTCACCCTATGTTATGATTGTTACATGATGAACCGCATCCAGCATAATTCTCCATCACCGATCCAATGCCTACGAGCTTTCCATATATTGTTCTTCGCTTATTTACTTTTCCGTTGCTATTGTAACAATCAATATAAAACAGCAACAATATTACTTTCGCTACCGTTACCTTTTACCACCGTTACTACTATCATATTACTTTGCTACTAAATACCTTGTTGTAGATATTAATTTTCCAGGTGTGGTTGAATTGACAACTTAGCTGCTAATACTTGAGAATATTATTTGGCTCCCCTTGTGTCGAATCAATAAATTTGGGTTGAATACTCTACCCTCGAAAACTGTTGCGATCCCCTATACTTGTGGGTAATCAGCCGGCCTCTCTAGGCGCGCCCCAAGGGAGTCCTACTCCCACCGGGAGTAGGATCCCCCCCTTCCCTTTGTTGGTTCTAGGAAAGAAGGAAGGATGGAGAAGAAGGAAGGAAAGGGGGGCCGACCCCCCCTCCCAATTTGGATTGGGCTTGGGGGCGTGCCCCCTCCTTTGCTTCTTTTCCCTCTCTTGCACTAAAGCCCAATAAGGCCCATATACCTCCAGGGGGGTTCCGGTAACCTCCCGGTGCTCCGGTATACTCCCGATTTCACCCAGAACCATTTTGATGTCCAAACATAGGCTTCCAATATATCGATCTTTATGTCTCGACCATTTTGATACTCCTCGTCATGTCCGTGATCAAATCCGGGACCTCGAACTACCTTCGGTACATCAAAACACATAAACTCGTAATACCAATCGTCACCGAACGTTAAGCGTGAGGACCCTACGGGTTCCAGAACTATGTAGACATGACCGAGACATGTCTCCATTCAATAATCAATAGCAGAACCTAAATGCTCATATTGGTTCCTACATATTCTACGAAGATCTTTATTGGTCAAACCGCATAACGATATATGTTGTTCCCTTTGTCATCGGTATGTTACTTGTCCGAGATTCGATCGTCGGTATCTCAATACCTAGTTCAATCTCGTTAACGGCAAGTCTCTTTACTCATTCCGTAATGATACATCCCGTAACTAACTCATTATCTACATTTCTTGCAAGGCTTATAGTGATGTACATTACCGAGAGGGCCCAGAGATACCTCTCCGGTACTCGGAGTGACAAATCCTAATCTTGATCTATGCCAATTGTAGAGCATCTTTATAATCACCCAGTTACGTTGTGACGTTTGATAGCACACAAGGTGTTCCTCCAGTATTCGGGAGTTGCATAATCTCATAGTCTGGGGAACATGTATAAGTCATGAAGAAATCAGTAGCAATAAAACTGTAACGATCATTGTGCTAAGCTAACGGATGGGTCAAGTCAATCACATTGTTCTCTAATGATGTGATCCCGCTTATCAAATGAAAACTCTTTGTCCATGGTTAGGAAACTTAACCATCTTTGATTAATGAGCTAGTCAAGTAGAGGCATACTAGTGACACTCTATTTGGTTATGTATTCACACATGTACTAAGTTTCCGGTTAATACAATTCTAGCATGAATAATAAACTTTTATGATGATATAAGGAAATATAAATAAAAACTTTATTATTGCCTCTAGGGCATATTTCCTTCACTCTCCCACTTGCACTATAGTCAATAATCTAGTTCACATCGTCATGCAATTTAACACGAATAGTTCACATCTTTATGTGATTAGTTCACATATCCATGTGACTAACACGCAAAGGGTTTACTAGAGTCGATAATCTAGTTTAAATCTCTATGTGATTAACACCCAAAGAGTGGTCATGTTTTGCTTGTGAGAGAAATTTAGTCAACGGGTCTGCCACATTTAGAGCCGTATGTATTTTGCAAATTTTCTATGTCTACAATGCTTTGCACAGAACCACTCTAGCTAATTGCTCCCACTTTCAGTATGTATCTAGATCGAGAGTTAGAGTCATCCAGATCGGTGTCAAAGCTTGCATCGACGTAAATCTTTACGACGAACTCTTTGTCACCTCCATAACCGAGAAACATTTCCTTATTCTACTAAGGATATTTTTTGACTGCTGTCCAGTGATCCACTCCTGGATCACTATTGTACCCTCTTGCCAAACTTATGGTGAGGTACACAAAAGGTCTGGTACACAGCGTATCATATTTTATAGAACCTATGACTGAGGCATAGGGAATGACTTTTCATTCTCTTTCTATTTTCTGCCGTGGTCGGGTTTTGAGTCTTTACTCAACTTCACACCTTGCAACACAGGCAAGAACTCCTTCTTTGACTGTTTTATTTTAAACTACTTCAAAATCTTGTCAATGTATGTACTTATTGAAATTATATCAAGCGTCTTGATCTATCTCTATAGATCTTGATGCTCAATATGAAAGTAGCTTCACCGAGGTCTTTCTTTGAAAAAATCCTTTCAAACACTCCTTTATGCTTTCCAGAAAATTCTACATTATTTCCGATCAACAATATGTCATTCACATATACTTATCAGAAATGTTGTAGTGCTCCCACTCACTTTCTTGTAAATACAGGCTTCACCGCAAGTCTGTATAAAACCATATGCTTTGATCACTTTATCAAAGCATATATTCCAACTCCGAGATGCTTGCACCAGTCCATAGATGGATCGCAAGAGCTTGCTCAGTTTGTTAGCACCTTTAGGATTGACAAAACCTTCTGGTTGCATCATATACAACTCTTCTTTAAGAAATCCATTAAGGAATGCAGTTTTGACATCCATTTGCGAGATTTCATAAAATGCGGCAACTTCTAACATGATTCGGATAGACTTTTAAGCCTCGATATGAGTGAGAAAATCTCATCGTAGTCAACACCTTGATCTTGTCAAAAACATTTTGCGACAATTCGAGCTTTGTAGATAGTAACACTACTATCATTGTCCATGTTCCTCTTGAAGATCCATTTATTCTCAATGACTCATCGATCATTGGGCAAGTCAATCAAAGTCCATAGTTTGTTCTCATACATGGATCCCATCTCAGATTTCATGGCCTCAAGCCATTTTACGGAATCTGGACTCATCATCGCCTCCTCATAGTTCGTAGGTTCGTCATGGTCAAGTAACATGACTTCCAAAACAGGATTACCGTACCACTCTGGTGCGGTCCGTACTCTGGTTGACCTATGAGGTTCGGTAGTAACTTGATCTGAAGTTCCATGATCATCATCATTAGCTTCCTCACTAACTGGTGTAGGAATCACTAGAACTGATTTCTGTGATGAACTACTTTCCAATTCAGGAGAAGGAACAATTATCTCATCAAGTTTTACATTCCTCCTAATCACTTCTTTTGAGAGAAACTTCTTCTCTAGAAAGGATCCATTCGTAGCAACGAATATCTTGCCTTCGGATCTGTGATAGAAGGTGTACCCAACAGTTTCCTTTGGGTATCCTATGAAGACGCATTTCTTTGATTTGGGTTTGAGCTTATCAGGTTGAAACTTTTTCACATAAGCATCATAGCCCCAAACTTTAAGAAATGACAGCTTAGGTTTCTTGCTAAACCATAGTTCATATGGTGTCATCTCAACGGATTTAGATGGTGCCCTATTTAACGTGAATGCATCTGTCTCTAATGCATAACCCCAAAACGATAGTTGTAATTCGATAAGAGACATCATAAATTGCACCATATCTAATAAAGTATGGTTATGATGTTCGGACACACCATTACATTGTGGTGTCCCAGGTGACGTGAGTTGCGAAACTATTCCACATCGTTTCAAATGAAGACCAAACTCGTAACTCAAATATTTGTTTAAGCGATCAGAGCGTTGAAACTTTATTTTCTTGTTATGATGATTTTCCACTTCACTCTGAAATTCTTTGAACTTTTCAAATGTTTCAGACTTATGTTTCATCAAGTAGATATACCCATATCTACTCAAAATCATCTGTGAAGGTCCGAAAATAACGATACCCGCCGTGAGCCTCAACACTCATTGGACCGCACACATCAGTATCTATTATTTCAAACAAGTCTGTTGCTCGCTCCATTGTTCTGAATAACGAAGTCTTAGTCATCTTGCCCATGAGGCATGGTTCACAAGCATCAAGTGATTCCAAAAGTCCATCAGCATGGAGTTTCTTCATGCACTTTACACCAATATGACCCAAATGACAGTGCCACATATAAGTTGCACTATCATTATTAACTTTACATCTTTTGGCTTCAATATTATGAATATGTGTATCACTACGATCTAGATTCAATAAACCATTTATATTGAGTGTATGACCATAGAAGGTTTTATTCATGTACACAGAATAACAATTATTCTTTGACTTAAATGAATAACCGTATTGCAATAAACAAGATCCAATCATATTATGCTCAATGCGAACACCAAATAACATTTATTTTAGATTCAACACTAATCCCGAAGGTAAAGGGAGTGTGTGATGGTGATCTTATCAACCTTGGAATCAGTTCCAACTCACATCAACACCTTGCCCTTAACTAGTCTCTGTTTATTTTTGCAACTCCCGTTTCGAGTTACTAATCTTAGCAACTGAACTAGTATCAAATACTGGGGGGTTGCTATAAACACTAGTGAAGTACACATCAATAACATGTATATCAAATATACCTTTGTTCACTTTTCCATCCTTCTTATCCGCCAAATACTTGGGTCAGTTCTGCTTCCAGTGACCAGTCCCTTTGTAGTAGAAGCACTTAGTCTCAGGCTTAGGTCCAGACTTGGGCTTCTTCATTTGAGCAGCAACTTGCTTGCCGTTCTTCTTGAAGTTCCCCTTCTTCCCTTTGCCCTTTTCTTGAAACTAGTGGTCTTGTCAACCATCAACACTTGATGCTTTTATTGATTTCTACCTTCGTTGATTTCAGCATCACGAAGAGCTTGGAATCGTTTTCGTTATCCCTTGCATATTATAGTTCATCACGAAGTTCTAGTGACTTGGTGATAGTGACTAGATATCTCTGTCAATCACTATCTTATCTGGAAGATTAACTCCCACTTGATTCAAGTGATTGTAGTACTCAGACATTCTGAGCACATGCTCACTAGCTGAGCTATTCTCCTCCATCTTGTAGGCAAAGTGCTTGTCAAAGGTCTCATACCTTTCGACATGGGCATGAGTCTAAAATACTAATTTCAACTCTTGGAACATCTCATATGCTCCGTGGCGTTCAAAACGTCTTTGAAGCCCCGATTCTAAGCCGTAAAGCATGGTGCACTAAACTATCAAGTAGTCATCATATCGAGCTTGCCAAACATTCATAACGTCTACATTTGCTCCTGCAATCGGTATGTCACCTAGCGGTGCATCAAGGACATAATTCTTCTGTGCAGCAATGAGGATAATCCTCAGATCACGGATCCTATCCGCATCGTTGTTACTAACATCTTTCAACTTAGTTTTCTCTAGGAACATATCAAAAATAAAACAGGGGAGCTATACGTGAGCTATTGATCTACAACATAGATATGCAAAAACTATCAGGACTAAGTTCATGATAAATTAAAGTTCAATTAATCAAATTACTTAACAACTCCCACTTAGATAGACATCCCTCTAGTAATCTAAATGATCACGTGATCCAAATCAACTAAACCATGCCCGATCATCACGTGAGATGGAGTAGTTTTCAATGGTGAACATCACTATGTTGATCATATCTACTATATGATTCACGCTCGACCTTTCGGTCTCAAGTTTTTCGAGCCCATATCTGCATATGCTAGGTTCGTCAAGTTTAACCTTAGTATTCCGTGTGTGAAAAACTGGCTTGCACCCATTGTATGTGAACGTAGAGCTTATCACACCCAATCATCACGTGGTGTCTCGGCACGACGAACTGTCGCAACGGTGCATACTCAGGGAGAACACTTATACCTTGAAATTTAGTGAGAGATCATCTTATAATGCTACCGCTGAACTAAGCAAAATAAGATGCATAAAGGATAAACATCACATGCAATCAAAACATGTGACATGATATGGCCATGATCATCTTGCACCTTTGATCTCCATCTCCAAAGTACTGTCATGATCTCTATCCTCACCGGCATGACACCATGATCTCCATCATCTTGATCTCTATCAACGTGTCATCACATGGTCGTATAGCCAACTATTGCTCTTGCAACTATTGCTATCGCATAGCGATAATGTAATGCAATTATTTGGCGCTTGCATCTTATGCAATAAAGAGACAACCATAAGGCTTCTGCCAGTTGCCGATAACTTCAAAAAAAACATGTTCATCTCATACAACAACTTATATCTCATCACGTCTTGACCATATCACATCACAACAAGCCCTACAAAAACAAGTTAGACGTCCTCTACTTTTGTTGTTGCAAGTTTTACGCGGCTGCTACGGGCTGAGCAAGAACCGTTCTTACCTACGCATCAAAAACCACAACGCGGTATAGTGATTGCTTTTTTGTCTTCACAAAGAACCCTGTTCATTGAAACTGATTCAACTAAAGTTGGAGAAACAGACACCCACTAGCCACCTGTGTGCGAAGCACGTCGGTAGAACCAGTCTCGCGTAAGCGTACGCGTAATGTCGGTCTGGGCCGCTTCATCCAACAATACCGCTGAATCAAGAATCAACTAGTGACCGCAAGCAATATGTATATACCCACGCCCACAACTCATTTGTGTTCTAATCGTGCATATAACATCTATGCATAAACCTGGCTCAGATGCCACTGTTGGGGAACACAGTAATTTCAAAAAAAATCCTACGCACACGCAAGATCATGGTGATGCATAGCAACGAGAGGGGAGAGTATCGTCTATGTACCCTCGTAGACCATAAGCGGAAGCGTTATGACAACATAGTTGATGTAGTCGTACGTCTTCATGATCGACCGATCTAGCATCAAAGGTACGGCACCTCCGTGATCTGCACACGTTCGGCTCGGTGACGCCCGCGAACTCACGATCCAGTAGAGCTTCGAGGGAGAGCTTCGTCAGCACGATGGCATGATGACGGTGATGATGTTGCTACCGGAACAGGGCTTCACCTAAGCACCGCTACGATATGACCGAGGTGGATTATGGTGGAGAGGGGCACCACACACGGCTAAAGATCAATGATCAACTTGTGTGTCCATGGGGTGCCCCCTCCCCCATATATAAAGGAGTGGAGGAGGGGGAGGGGGGAGGCCTCTCTAGGCGCGCCCCAAGGGAGTCCTACTCCCACCGGGAGTAGGATTCCCCCCTTCCCTTCGTTGGTTCTAGGAAAGAAGGAAGGAGGAAGAAGAAGGAAGGAAAGGGGGGCCGTCCCCCCTCCCAATTCGGATTGGGATTGGGGGGCGCGCCCCCTCCTTTGCTTATTTTCCCTCTCTTCCACTAAGGCCCATATACCTCCCGGGGGGTTCCGGTAACCTCCCGGTGCTCCGGTATACTTCCGATGTCCAAACATAGGCTTCCAATATATCGATCTTTATGTCTCCACCATTTCGATACTCCTCGTTATGTCTGTGATCAAATCCGGGACTCCGAACTACCTTCGGTACATCAAAACACAAAAACTCGTAATACCGATCGTCACCGAACGTTAAGCGTGCGGACCCTACGGGTTCGAGAACTATGTAGACATGACCGAGACACGTCTCCGGTCAATAACCAATCGCGGAACCTGAATGCTCATATTGGTTCCTACATATTCTACGAAGATCTTTATCGGCCAATCCGCATAACGATATACGTTGTTCCCTTTGTCATCAGTATGTTACTTGTCCGAGATTCGGTCGTCGGTATCTCAATACCTATTTCAATCTCGTTAATGGCAAGTCTCTTTACTCGTTCCATAATGATACATCCCATAACTAACTCATTATCTACATTGCTTCCAAGGCTTATAGTGATGTACATTATCGAGAGGGCCCAGAGATACCTCTCCGATACTCGGGGTGACAAATCCTAATCTTGATCTATGCCAACTCAACAAACACCATCGGAGACACCTGTAGAGCATCTTTATAATCACCCAGTTACGTTGTGACGTTTGATAGCACACAAGGTGTTCGTCCGGTATTCGGGAGTTGCATAATTTCATAGTCTGAGGAACATGTATAAGTCATGAAGAAAGCAATAGCAATGAAACTGTAACGATCATTGTGCTAAGCTAACAGATGGGTCAAGTCAATCACATCATTCTCTAAGGATGTGATCCCGCTTATGAAATGACAACTCTTTGTCCATGGCTAGGAATCTTAACCATCTTTGATTAACGAGCTAGTCAAGTAGAGGCATACTAGTGACACTCTGTTTGCTTATGTATTCACACATGTACTAAGTTTTCGGTTAATACATTTATAGCATGAATAATAAACATTTATCATGATATATGGAAATATAAATAACAACTTTAGTATTGCCTCTAGGGCATATTTCCTTCAATAATCAAGGGAAAAAAACAGAGCGAGCGCGTGGGCCTTCGACACTCAACACAATGAGACGGCCCAACCAGATCTTAGTTTCAATTTGGGCCCTAGAATTACGTTTTTTCTGCGGTCGGTGTTGTTTGACGAAACTAAAAAAACTGAAAGTGTACAAAACTGATGAAACTGACGGGTACCCGAAACTGACATGATCCACAAATTAAGCAACACATAGCATAGATCACATGATCCACAAATTATTCAACACAGAGCATAGAGCACATGATCCACAAATTTAACCAAATCCTAGAGCACATGACACCACACTAATAACATCTCTAACGAGTGATGACCAGCAATTAAGAAAATCCTACAGCAACTACACAAAAATAAAAGGGATAAAATCCTAAAGCTATCAGATTCACCTGCTTGTTCAATTGAATCATCTGCTTAAAGTTCTTGTTCATATTCTTTATTTCCCCCTTCAGAGCAGCACTTTCAGAGACCAAATTCGTTGTTGCTGACGCCAGATTGAGCTCACGGGTTGGGGCCCCATTGAATTGAATCCGCTTAACGTAGTCATCTAGCCATTCAAAATGTGTGCATTTCTTCATGATCTGAAATGAAAACATGAACCCTAAATCCCAGATCGAAAAAGAATTAAAAGCCAATAGAAAAAGAAATCGGAGAAAAATCATGAGATCTAACCTGCCCCTCTGGCTTGCTCTCGCATTTCATGAACTCGCGCCCATAGTTGCCATTCTTGACCTCCTTCAAAGTGAACAGTATTAGTGGCGCGCTGCATGGGCAGTCAGGACATCGCTCCATGGGAAGTGGACCATACTAGGTCCACGAGGGGCGGGAGGCTGAAATGGAGCTCGACATATCGCCCAAAGTCACCGGAGAAGAAGAAGCAGAGGAGTGGCTCCTCTCGTCGCCGGAGAAGAAGAAGCAGAGGAGGAGTGGCTCCTCTCGTCGCTGCAGAATAAGCACCAGAATAAAGAGGGTACCTGAAGAAAGGGGAGGCACAACCAACAAGTCTCGCGGATCGCCTCTCGCGGATCACCCCATGATCCAACGATGCGGAGCCGTCCATGTGATCCAACGGCGCAGAGCCTGCTCGCAGCCTGCCCTCGGAATTACTTCTAGAATACCACATCTAAGGGATGTTGCTTGGCGCTAGGGTATGATCAGACGGCTAACATTCGGAGCTAGGGTTAGGCGAAACCCCGCAGGGTTTAGAGGAGTTTTGAGCTGGCCAACGGGGTTTCAAAGGCTTTGACTGGGCATAAATAATTTAAAAAAATCGAAAAATATGAAACCTTCGCCGTTCGTCGTTTTATAGGACACACTAACGAGGAAAAATACTAAACTTGGTATATGTACATTTAGAGAAAAAACCTAGCTAGCAAAATCGAGGTAAAATGAGCACCATTAAATAAAAAAAAATATAAAACCTGCGCACAATGTTGTCTTGTGTGACATGTTACCAACCAAAAATCATAAACTTTGTCTATGGACATTTTCATGAAAAAACCTTCACACATATGAGCTATCATGTACAATGTTTCATAGAGACCAAGGAGAGGAGGTACGGTTTCCCTTCGGTTTTTGAAAATTTAAAAAAAAATCAAAAATGTCACCAAAGCTTGATTTCAAGGGGAATAAGAAGGATCTGAACTTAGTTTTCCATTTTCATATGGTAAACGTGTTATTTAATGGTTTTCTATTAAAGTATATTTTTTGAAAAAATGTAAAAATAGAAAGATTAATTCAATAAATAGTGATTCTTCGAATCTACACTATATAGATTGATTGGTGTTAATAAAAAATATTTGGCTCATTTGGGTAGGTCCAAAAAAACTTGATTACAAATGGGGTTGTTTACCCTAGCTTGGGAGCTCATTTGGAGCACATTTCTCATGACTACAAGTTTTGTAGACGCAAAATAGATCGGATTGATCACCTAACGTTTATAATAGTTCAGCAAACTGTGCAACTCACACCACAAGAGAATGGACTGAAGTGTTGGTTCAAATTCAAAGTTTGCCTAAAATTCAAAGTTTGCCTCAGTAGTTCAAATTCAAAATTTACATATAGAATTATTACACCTTACAAGTTTTCACAGTACTTCAAATTCACAACAGAATACTTATTACAAATCTTTAAAGTTCAAAGTTTATGACTTGCATTCAAGTTCAAATTCAAATCTTTACCTTGCTCCTTGTGTTCCGGGATGGGTTAACCATCTTGCTTCTGGTTTCTCTGGCTGGGATATTTTGTGCTTTTCAAAGCTTTGTCTTGTTGCTTCTAATCTTCACTTCTGGTTGTGGTAGTTTTGTTGAGCTTTGACTGGTCGAGCAAGTGATGACCAGTTGTCATCTGTGGGCTCACTAATCTTTAAAGGAACTTCAGACAAAATAACTTCCTCCTCTCTTATAGCTTCAAAACCTTCGTAAGCCATGGTTTCAAATTCCGCATCAGATGATGGTTCAACCAAAGTTTCTTCCTCTCTAGGTCTTTTCTGTCTTGTGCCTCTAATTATCCTAGAGCTGGGTCAAACAGAAATAAGCTTAGCCATCGATAAAAAAGAGAACAAATGGAAAATTTTTGGAAAGATTGCACACATACCAAGTTGCAACTTCGGTTGCTTCATTCTCTAAACTTGATGCATTCTCCTTTGCTGCTGCATTATCCTCTAAACTTGCTGCATTCTCCTCTGCTGCTGCATTCTCCTCTGCATTTGCTACTGCCCATTGTTCCTCTTCTCCAAATGATGCATCAACTGGATTGGTACAAGCCTAGCAATATGCCCTAAGATACCACATCTTTTGCACTTACGCTATTTTTTACACGACCCTCTTCACCAGCTCTTATCCTATTTTTCCTTGGTCTTCCTGGTGGTCTAGTCAGTACAGGAGAATGGAGTTTGAACCCTGGGTCTACTATGTTCCATTGGTCTTTTCCCAAGAGTGCAGGCATATTTTCAGCATAAGCAGCTCTAAATTTGGCAACAAAGAAATATTCAGAGCAATACTAATCAACTTCACCATCTTCACCTCCAATAACAGTCATGAGATGTAGGGCATGTATGCACGGCTTCCTGCGGATCTGTCATTTCCTACAGCTGCATTAATTGGTTGCAAGGTTCACTGGATATCTCCATTCCCTATTTTTACTGTCAGTGTATGTCACCTCAGCCTCGTATGTCGACGGTCGAATGCATTCATTCTTAGCCCTCTTGCCTTGGCATGCAATGCCTTAATCAGAATGGGAGCATAAGATGCCCAACATATTGTGTTTCTGCAATTCTTTTATGAAGAGCCATCTTTACCATGATCATCTGCCTGATCTTATCAAATGCTTGCCACAACAAAAGCCTTTTCACTGACTTGAACTTTGCATTGAAACACTCAGCGAGGTTATTGGTCACATAGTCTACTTTGCAGATTTCATTGAATTTGCTTCTTGACCACAGCTTCCCATGATGTTCATCCATGTACTCCTTCACTAAAGGATTATGAGCATACAACACTCTCAAATGGTGCTCATGCTTCCTCAAGCTGCATGTGTATGATGTTGGCCATAGATTCTCATCATAAACTTTGCCTTTGAATTTATTTTTAAAATTCTACGCTAGGTGTCGCATACATTCCCTATGTTCCACTCCAGGGAATACAATTTCTACTGTAGTTTCTAAACCCTTGCAAGAATTTGTGTGTATAACAAAACCTGAGGGTGTACCTATAATGTTGTGCAGCTGCTGCAGAAACCAGACCCAACTCTCCTCACTCTCTACCTCCAACACACCAAATGCAACTGGGAATAGCCAGTTGTGTCCATCAACTGCAGAAGCTGCTGCTAACTGGCTTCTCCATCTTCCATTCAAAGCAGTTGCATCGACAGCCAAATAGGGCCTACAACCATTCAGAAACCCCTGCCAGCAAGCCTTGAAACAAACAAAAGCCCTCCTGAAGCACTCCTTCTCCATTGCCTTCCCTTTTAATTTGTACTTAACTGTATGCTTGTCAATCTCTACAACACTCCGTGGACTAGCCGTCTCCACTTCAGCTTTGAAGGTCTAAAGCAACTGAAAACTCTCATTCAATGGACCATTAATCCTATCAAGAGCCCTTTTCTTTGCATAGAAAATCTTCATGTATTGTACATTAATCTTGCACTTCTCAAATAGCTTCCCATGGAGTGTTGTTGGACCAATTGTTGGTGTTCCCCTCACCCAATCCAATATTGCATCTGCCACCCACCTAGTCTTTGCAAGCTTAGATTTGTCCTTTCCCCCTCCCCCTCCCCCTCCAGGTGGGCAAGTGTGCCCGTGTGGGTTGCTTTTTATCTGAAACAAAATGAAAAATGATGTCAAATACAATTAAGAAACAGTACACATGATCTGAATATAGAATGGATAAATAATCTGATAACAATATTCAGTTATAATACCTGAATCAATTAACTCTTTCGCATAGTGGATGCATGAAACCTTCACCTATCATAAGGGCAATGAACAGTGAATCTTCCTGGCTCACTCCTATCAACCTCATAAGAGTTTTCAGTGATAATGCAATATGTAGTCACTGCATTACGACAGTCCACCATCGATTCGAATACGGTTCCTGGAGTAAGGTCAGGATTCTCCATGTTCCACTCAATTATTGGCATGTCCTCACCATCATATTCTTGTAAAACTAAGGATTCGATGTTCTGCTCCCTCTTTCATCACTAGTGTCATCAAATCTAGCACGGCTGCTAGGCTCCTCTGCATATTCATCTTCCACTGCATGTTGACTGACTCTACCTACCAGTTCAGGGAATAGAATCTCATCCTCATCATCATGTCGAGGCACTTCCTCGTCAGGCTTTGCATCTACTTCTACAACAGGTGCAGAAGGGAGAGGAGAAGTGGCAGAATTAGCGGCAGCCGACATGTTGTGGCTTTCAGAACCACCGGGTTTACTTGGTCTCAACCTACAAGGAGTGCGAGGACGCTCGCTATTAGCAGAGACAGATGATGCCTGAACACCCTTCGGGATACATTGTTTGCGTGCCTGAAGCACACCGATATGGATTTTACCGAAACGGCTGTCAGCATTCAAACTAAATAGCAATCCCAAATGCTCATCACAAGTTAATGGGAGAAATCTCTTCTCGGTACTGTCGAAATATCTCAGTTCAACAGCATCGGCAGGGCTCCACGGATACTCACAACAGAGTGCCTCACGGAAATTTCTGAACGAAACACTGGTTTCTACCACTTTAGGATAGAAAAATCCAGAATTCACACATGGTTTAGTTCCACGCAGCTAGCTATTTTCCATTCTAACCGTCAGCCAAAAAGCAAGTGCAGGATCAACCCTATTCGGTTGAAATAAGATAAAGGGCGCAATTAGGCCAAAAATTTTCAGATAAATTGCGCTGATTCACGCCAACGGTGGTCAAATACAACCTAATTTACGGATCTCCTAATCAATTTGAGAGGAAAATACTACTTACCCAGGTGGAATCCATGAATTATCAGCCTCTGATTTGACCCAATCATCTCCAAGGTCGAAGGGCCGGACGGGCACTACAAAAAAAATACACTTCCATGATGATACGTGTTTGTCACAGTAGGTCACGTTTTCTGTCATGCATGTACATCCATGACAATTTTATGACAGAATCAAGATAGTCATACCTCTGCTATCGTAGAAGTGTTCCATGACATTACCAAAATTATCATCACGGAAGTCACCCTTGACGAAAGCACTTATGTGACGCGCGATAACCCGCTAACAGCCCCGACCAATGGGGATTTTCCACGTGTAAAATCATCATTGGCTGGAGGAAACGCATGTCGGCTCACCGTTGGGACAGATGTCATCCAGTCATTGGACCCAAAGCGCCTATGATACGTCAACATATGGCACGACAGAGGCCCATTCCTGTGAAAAGGCCAGCCCGTTTGACTTGGTCAAAAGGTGGCGGGCCGGCCCACGGCAAGCCTGTTAACGGCCTGTTCGCATATAGCCCATTGACAACCCACTAACCCAGGGCCCGTTTACGGCCTATCCGAATTAGGCCCAGTAGTGTCATCTGGGCCGTCCAATATAATTCCAGCCTGTTTTAACTTCTGGCCCATATATGGCCCATGACGTCTTTCAGCCCATATGAGGCCCTTTGTAACTCTTGGCCCATTAACAACCCGTGATAAAACTGGCCCGTAATGAATAGTGTATCACTTTATACCCATTAACAGCCCATTAATCCATTGGGCCGTTTGCAACCCATGTTATCTTTCGGCCTTCTCAGGGCCCATTTATTCTTGGGCTCATTTCCAGCATTCGGTTACTTATGGCCCATTACTGCCATTTTCTGCTTGTGGGCCAAATTCAGCCTGTGGTTACAGTCGGCCCATTTGTGGACCATTGATGATACGGCCCGTAAAAGGCCCCATTGTTTCTATGGCCCGTAGGAGGCCCAACGTCACTACAGTAAATATGTAGCCCATGGTTATTGTGGCCTAGTTTTAAAAAACAGGTTATTGCGGCCACTAGAAAATCGCAGAAAAAGAACTGCACTGACTACAAGCAAATAAATAAACAAGACAACAAGGAAATAAATAAGCAGCAAACATACGCTAGGCTATCACGGCTATTACACATATTACATCCACTGGGCATCAAAGTTCGTCACCAGTGCAAATAAACGCGCTGACAAAAGAATATACAAAACTAAGAGCACTTTAGAAGGCACTAGGCCTGGCCAGGTCGGGGCCCCCAAACAGCTGAACAAGTTGATTAGACCTCAGTTGTGTCAACGATAGATGCATCACCCATAGCTGTTTGGCATGATGGTGCGCAAGGCAGTCCTCTGACATCTTCATTACATCTTTGACTTCAAGTCAGAGCTGAGCTGAAGCAAGCCTTTCTGCTTTAAGTTGAGACTGAAGAAGTCAAACTGATTGAGGCAGCGACTGCACAAAGGTTGTCTCACACCTACTGGTGAGTAGCTTCAACTCACTGTCTTCATCAAGACAGGACCTCGGGGTCATCTTGCTGTCCTCAAGATGGTTTGGCTCACTATCTTCCCTAAAGTTCTGCCTGGCTTAAGAGATAGGACACTGAAAGAGAAACAAGGAGACACGTAATAGGTTTCACAATTATATAAGCAAATAAATGGATCTGTTCTGCATAAGGAACGTGTTTTTACAACTACAATTTGAAACTGGTAGTTCTTGCAAACATCCAATCAGATGTAAACAGCAAAGCAAACAGCAGTGGAGGAAATGATGCCTATCCAAATCTATACTAGAACAAAGTTTGAAGGCTTGAGAAGGATGAACTTACATTACATGTTAACACGGGCTGGACAAAGCCCTTCTCCATGTTGATGGAAGGATTATTCAATAAATTCCTCAAAGAAAATTCTTTATAAGCGTTGCCATTATTCTACATTTTGCAAAGAGTAAATATAGATCAAATAATATTGGAAGAAATAGAGGATAATGATGCTGAGGTGCAGATTGATGATACATAATCAAATAGCAATTAATTAAGTACAGCGTTACAAGGCAAAAGGTAGAGATGTACTGACAAGAGCAATGCAGAGCCTAGTATTGTTGTGAGATCATAGGATCCTTTGAACAAGGAGATTCATCTGAAATTATTTTTCATACAAGAGATAAGGTAAGGCACATGCAGAAATTTAGGAGTTCAAATTTTGAATTGATATCATAGACAGTACCTGACGCTAGGCTCCCAACAGTTCTAATAGGGGTTTGGCCACTAGAGTAGGGGTAAAGTGTTGTACAGTTGGGCCTGTGTTTTCTGTGGCTGCTGATCTATCTGATTTAACAGGTATCACTACCTTTTCCAAATACCTAGTTTGTACTCCTTGAGGATGTGCACTCACCCTCTTCCTTTTGGACATCTATTAAGAAAGAATAATATTTGACTGGAAAACATAGTATGACAACACATAGAATAGGTACAGAAAATGGATAGGTATGGCATATACTCATATATGATGCTTAAACTAAGCAGATGGTGTAACAAAGTAGAAGTAATGCAATACGTCAGATGCAAAATATGTGCGACCAATACAACCTTGCCAATTAGAGCAAGCACCTTGATGGGTGAATAAGATAGGCCATCCTCCACCATGCCAATTTTGTTAGCTAGTGGATTGTTCCGCAATATTCCTCTCGTGCGCCGATTCTCATATTCATTTTGATAATGTTCAATATTTGACATGCATGAAAACATAAAAACAAGTGAGATTATCTTTGTAATGCAGAAGTGATTCTAATCCAATACTGCCTCCCTGTAAACCCCTTTGTGCTATCTCTGCAATTCTTTTAAGAGATGCCATGCATGCTGTAATTTGGTGTGTGCATTAATATAATGTGGCCTACTACTCAAAATATGAGAGCTCCAGAAGTGATGACACTTCGCAGATGACAACTTCAACATGTAGTAAAGAAGAACAAGTCGACCTGACCTAACAGATCCAAAATATACAAAGGGAAAACAACTCAACCTGACCAATCGACCGCAAGAGAAGAGGATCATCTTAAAGAAGAGCAGAAGAGCAAGCAGATTGAAGATATTACAAGTCTTTCAATACAATGTCGGTTGGCCACCCATGATGAACCAGAGCGCATAGAGAAATACTATTCTTTCCGGTCTCTCCATATGTGGCTCACATGCATTTCGAAACTAAAGTAGCAACATTTAGCTGACCAATTAAACATCTCTCAGTTTTACTAATATCAGCATAATATCATATATGAATTTGTACAACTAATCATGTTTAGCTCGATGGGTGGAGCAGTGCTATTACGACACGAACCACGTAGGTTGATTGTGGTCATCATAAAATGGGGAAACCATAGGCATGATGAGTACAGTGTTGACCGTGGCAGTGGGATGGCAGATCTGAAGCTGCAAACCGTGCAAAGGGTAGTTAGCAACCGATGTTTGCTTTGAAAAAACAACTAAGATTTGGTATGGACAAGAAAGTACAGTCAACAAGTGACAAAGATATGCAATTCTGCTGTCTCTCTATATGTCGCGACATGCATTTGGAAACTCAGCTGGGACCTTTAGCTAACCAATTAAATGTGTCTGTTAACTAATATCAGTATCATATCACAATCATATTTGAACAACTAAGCTTTCAAATTTTGAGTGTTGTGTTGTTTAGCTTGAAGGGTGGAGTAATGCTAGTATGATAGAAAGCACCTATATAGATCATAGTAGAGTAGATAAAAGGGGAAAACCCTAAGCATCAAGAGAAAAATCAGGAAAGTGGAACTAGCTGGACCAGTGGGTGGCGCACATGCTTTTTGAAACGAATATAGGAACATTAGGTGAACAATTAAACGTTCTCTGTTTTAGTGATATGAGCATCATGTCATATTCGTATTTCAACACGTAAGCCACTACGATTTGGTAGGGACAAGAAAAGTACATTAAACAAATTACGGTCTATTTTCTGGGTGAGATCAATAACTTAAGCACATATGGAAGAGTACCACCTCTCTTGCAACGCCGTGTAGGCCTCTGCTGATACGTTGAGGGTGATGCGGATGCGATGGCTGTCGGCGGCGGGGAAGAAGACTTTAGACGGCAGACGGCCGAGTCAGGGGATAAATCATGTTGCCGTGGACGAGGCGGTCGTAGGAGCGGCAACGGCAAGGTGGATGATGGCGCCGATGAAGAGAGAGGATGCGATGAAAGGATCCTGGTCTAGCACTGTGGATGAGAGACATCCATCTCTTGCAGTGGACGACAGGGTAGGGGTAGCGGCTCCGACAAGGTGGAGGATGGGGTGGCGGACGGAGGAGGCTGGCCGTAGTGGGGAGGTTGTCGTGGCGCTGACGGTGTATGAATGGGGAAATGGAGGGGAGGGGGATCTCAAACTTTGGGCGCGCTTCTTTGAAATGTGGGAAAGTTACAAACTTATCCCTCGTTTAAAATTTCGGACATCGCGTCGGTTAGGGATAGGACGGTAATCTCGCATCTCCCTAATATTTGCCGGTAACTATTTCGGGCGAGGAGAGGGTGTTTTGCCGCCCACGGTTGGCGTCCATGGTGTATGGACGGGGCTGACAGGTAGGGTGGTTGTGTCACGTCTGAGGGAAGTTACACATCTGCCCCTATTTAAAATATTAGCCTACATTGATTCCGGACGAGGAGAGTTTGTTTTGCCGCCCACCGTGTATGAATGGGGACATGGAGGGAGAGACATAGGTCTTTCAGACGAGCTTGAATCAAATGTGTTTTGCCGCCCACGTTTGGCGCCCACCGTGACTGAATGGGCTCAGAGGCCGTCGTGTCACGTCTGATTGAAGTTACTAGTCTACCCCTATTGATAGCAGTGTAAATCCGGTCGATAAGGATGTAAGTGTCAGGGGTAGACAGTAATTTCCATCTCGCAAACACTTGCTTCGAGCAGCCCACAAATTATAGTGGGTGTTTAGCCACTTCGTTCAAAACTTGGGAGAATTAGCATTCACGTTTTCCCTGGGCCCTCGCAAACTAAATTCAAATCCAATTTGTATTCGATTACAAATATCCACAGATAATTCTATGTTTTGTTATTTATTTTTTCAAAACCGCAACAAAGATTTATTCCACCTTTATATATGATTATGATTTAGAAATGTCGTGATATTCGAATTCATTAGGTTGGATGCACTTTGAGTCAAATAGTTATTTCATCCAATACAATAATGCTCACACGAAAAACAGTTCACCTTATGTCAATCATACAAGTACTGAGGATTATCTCACCTAAAAAATTCGGATCATTACAACACATGGACAACATAGGGGGTCTTACAACATAATCCATTCATAGACATGACAAAACATGCAAGTACAATAATCTAATGACAATTTCAACTGGTATCTAAAGAAGAACCGGGATTACCCTAGGCTTCAGATAGCAGAAACAGCAGGACCTCCTCCGTCTTCAAATGCAACATTCTTACTTCCTTCAGTTCTTGGGTTGCTTGCATAATGCGTGCCGCTAATTCCATAATTTCTAGCCTCAAGATAAAGATTACCTCATTCATGGCAGCCACACCATCTCTTTCTGCATCTAGTAGAGCCTCAAGAACTATAATATATGTGCTCAGACTGCTCTTCGGCGGTGTTGCCTCCGAACTGCTACCATCTGGTAACATGGATGGCGCACTGCTTCCACAAATAGATTCTGGGGTTGTACATTGTGTCCTAGTGTGAATGGCATCCTGAAAGGTTTCCGCTGGACATAAGTAAGAGATAGTTATCGCATGATCCAGGCAGTAAGCTTACATGGTACACGACATACGAATTATTTCCGGGCATGGCAAGCTATATTTAAATGCTTCGAAGAAGCATCAGCCGAAAAGAAATTAAAATGGTAAGATGAAAGTTGAAAGGGAGTGTACCACCACTATATTTAAGTTGCTAAGGCATCTAAGCAGTTGAAATAATCTGAGAAAGCACTTAACAGTGTGGCCTCATATAAACTACAAAGACAGTCTTGTTATGAAGTTCAGAGGAAAAATTAAGGACTCAAATGAACTAGGCATGCATTTCTTTATGATAGTACAACAAGCACTGCTGGCATATTGGCCAACTCAGGTATAGCATAACAACAAATAAGCATTCGAATCAAGTAATACAACAAAGCATACAACTGAACTATTTGTAATTCTGTAGGATTACAGGTTGAGGGCACAAGCCAAGAAAGAAGTCCACTCGCTTACATTTCAGATGTACTAAAACACACTGGCTCACCATATGTTGCTGTGAAGCCTCGCTGCTGTTGCAATGTTCTTTGAAGATATCGCCAGCATCCCGTGGTTGCATATCTAGTTGTTGTAGTTTATTTTACACCCTCTATTTAGGTAAAATTAATTTTAATCGCATGCACTGGTCCGAATTGATCATCAATGGTCCGTATAAACTAATGAAGGAAGGGTGTGTGCATACACGACAATATATCTGGTTCCCTCTATTTTTATGCTTGTTTGAGGTGCCAGCCCCAAAAGAACAAATATTTTGCTTGATGGGGTTAGCAGCTCCATAATTAATAGAAGCATCAAATTAGTCATGCAACTTGGGAAGATCAAGACCACACAAACAAGTAATGAACAGAGGCTCGGAGCAGTGATGTAATAGCTAGCATTAGAAAATGTAGGGTAAACAAACAAAAAGCAACGGAACCACATGCTAGTTTGCTGATGTGTAATTAAGCATAGAGAACATTAAGCAGTCTGATGGAACCAACAAGTGGCATAAGAACAACACCATTATCATAAATATAGCATTCAAGAAGTAAAATAGTAGGCAGTGATATCTAGGAAGTACAGTAATACTTAGGACAAAACTAAAGCATATTAACTATATGTGCCCATATTCCCCCTGCTTTTCAATTTTGTTGCTGACGTTTTTACTTGGATCCTTGTTAAAGCCTCCAGGAATAATATTCTGGAAGGACTATTTCCTAGTTCCAATCCAGCTAGCATCATTAGTATGCAATATGCTGATGACACTTTACTTTTTTTGAGTAATAATACATCTCATGCCAGAAACCTTAAATGGTTACTTTCTTGCTTTGAGCAATTATCTAGTATGAGAATTAATATTCACAAATGTGACCTAGTGCCCATTAATGTTAGTGGAGATGATGCTAATATATTTGCTCAAATCCTTGGTTGAAAATTAAGTGAGTTTCCCATTAAATATTTAGGTGCCCCCCTCCATCACAGAAAACTAAAAACATATGAGCTCTAGCCTATTATTGATAAAATTATCAAAAGAGGAGCTGGGTGGAGAGGGAGATTACTGTCTTTTGGCAAGAGACTCACATTAGTGAAGACCTGTCTATCTACTATTCCTGGCTACCTTATGGGGATTATTAAGTTCCCAAAATGGGCCATAAAACTAATTAACTCTCAACTAGCTCACTGTTTTTGCGATGACTATGAGGGTCACCATAAATATCGCCTTGCTGCCTGGGGTAATGTGACCCTTCAAAAGCAACATGGGGGCCTAGGCATCCCTAATATTGCTAACATGAATCTATGCCTCTTAGCTTCCTGGATTAAGAGATATTTCCTGGATGAGGGCAAGATTTGGAAGCAAGTTATTGATGCCAAATATAGAACTCGTAGCCCTAACATTTTTACCTGCCCTAGTAATGGTGCATCCCCCTTCTGGAAAGGAATCCTTTGGGCTGCTAAAGCCACTAGAATGGGATATTCCTGGATAGTTGGGAATGGCAATAGTGTTAGATTCTGGGAAGACCAGTGGATTGGGCATACCACCCTCGCTACCCAATACTGGGACTTGTACACTATTGCCAATGACCATGATATTTCCATCAGTAAAGTTTGGGATGGCACTAATCTAAAAAGTACTTTTAGGAGGTGTTTTGACCAAAAATTGTTAGCTGATTGGAATGAATTGTTTAGTCGCATAATTAATGTTGTTCTGGAGGATAGGGAAGATACCATCCTCTGGAATTTTGAAGCTAAGGGTGTTTACACTGTTAAATCTTTCTACAACATTGTTACTTTTAGGGGGGTGCGGCTGGGTAACCTGCTAGTTATTTGGAAAATCAATGTCCCCCTGAGGATTCAGATTTTTCTTTGGCTTATGGCCAAAAACAAACTACTAACTAGAGACAATACGCAAAAAAAACACAACATGTAGAGGATACTACCTGTCTTTTCTATGGTGAATCTGAATCTGTTAAACATCTATTTTTTAACTGTGTCGTTGCGATAGAGCTATGGAGAGTGATTTTTGATATATCCAAAAAGAGCGCTGGAACGTCCATTGATGCCATGCTAGCCTGGTGGTTTAATAACAAAAATCACCCAGCGGACTGTTTGCTACATTCTGTTGTCCTTTGGAGTCTGTGGAAATATCGTAATGATATATGTTTCAATCATGTCCTGTAACGCCCCGAGATCGTTGTGCCAGGTGTCCTCCAGTTATTCGTTGTTGTTGCCTTGTCATTGCTTGCGTGTCATGCATTGCATATCATGTCATCATGTGCATTTCATTTGCATACATGTTCGTCTCTTGCATCCGAGCATTTTCCCCGTTGTTCGTTTTGCATTCCGGCGCTCCTATCTCCTCCGGTGGTCCTTTCTACCTTTCTTTCATGTGTGGGGGTTAAACATTTCCAGATTGGGCTGAGACTTTCCAAGCGGCCTTGGTTTACTACCGGTAGACCGCCTGTCAAGTTTCGTACCGTTTGGACTTCGTTTGATACTCCAACGGTTAACCGAGGAACCGAGAAGGCCTCTTGTTTGTTGCAGCCCAAAACCCTTCCAAAGTGGCCCAAAACCCACCAAAACCCTCTCCATCATCTAGAGCGTTCGATCACGATCGCGTGGCCGAAAACCGCACCTCATTTGGACTCTCCTAGCTCCCTCTACCTATAAATATGTGTCTCCCTCCGAAATTCTCGCGCAGACCTAACCCTAGCTTCGTCCTCCTCGCGCCTGGACAAATCTCTCTCGCCGCCGGATAGTCCGCGTTGCCTCCTCAGCCAATCCCCCGCCGCCATGTCATCCTGCCACCCTCTCTCTTCTCCCGCACCGCGCCCGGCCCGCCGGGGCCCGGATCGGGCCCCCCGAGCCCATCTCGTCACCGCCGCCTGCCCGAGGCGACCGCCGCCCGAGGAACTGCCGCGCGCCCGCGCCGCCCGGCTTGCTCTGCCGCCGACGAAGCCCGGCGCGCCTCCAGCCGCCGTTCCCCACCGCGCCGCACGCTGTCATGGCCTCCCCACACTGCGGTTGCACCAGCTCCGGCCACCGGAGCTCGTCCTCGCCTCAGATCCGGCCACCCCCGCCAACTCCGGCCATTCTCCGGTGAGATCCGCCCGGGTGGATGAGATCCACCAGTTCCGGCATCCAAACGCCCGTCTCAGATCTGCACCGAGCCGTCCCGCACCACTCCGTCCCGTTGACTTTCTCCGGAGGTATAAATTTCACTAAGTCCCCGAGATTTCCATGTTTCAAATGCCCATGTTCATCATGTCGTAACTTTGCATCCGTAGATCCGTTTTGGGCGTGTAGCATATCAAAATGTTCGTCTCAGAGAGCACATCATTTCATCTCATTGCATCATTTTCATTTGAGCTCATCTTGATGCTCTAAATGCTGTTGGAAGGGTGCTATTTGAGTTAATTGTCAGATCTGCTGCACCAAATAGCTATTTGTCATTTTGCCATGATTATTGTGTGCATGATATGCCCCTGAGCTCTACATGTGTTTTGTTATATGCCATGTCATATTTCCAGAGGTGCTCTCCATGTATTTTGGTGATATGTGTGGTGACTAGCACAAGCTTGCAAAGTGGTGCATTCGTTAATGCTGATTTCAGGGACTTAGCAATTCCACCAAGTCCTTGATCTGTTTTTATCAATATGCCATATGTTCATGTTGTTTCCTAGTGATCCATGCCTCTTTTGAGGATGATCAGTAAGGATGATTTGTTAATCTTGTAGTGCTCTATCCATCCATGTCTTTGTTTGCAATTATGGAGCACCCTAGCTTGAGTCAATCGAGCTCTACTTTTGCTATTTCGTTATTCCTGGCAGATTGTCTACTTGTTAGCGATTTTGCCAAGGATGTTGTAGTTGATCCGTGCATGCTATGTTATTGTTCTTGCCATCTAGCTTGTATAATGTGTATTCTTGATGGGTGTATGCTTAGATTGTCATGCCTTGATCTGTAGTGAGTGCATCGAGCTCGTAAACATGCCTACTTGATATCTGATTTGCATGCTCCAGTTTTTCACTAAGTCTGTGATCTGATTATGTTTTTGCCATGTTCACATGCTTGCAATTGTATTTTCTGATCCCTTTTGGCTCAAGGTCACTAAGTGACTTTTTGTTAAGCTCTTTGAGTAGCTCCATGTCATGCTTTACTTTGCCATGTTAAGTTCTTGTAGCATATAGTTTTCATGCTCCAAAGTGTGCTACTTGATCTGAAATTCCAAACTAGTGTTAATTTCACTAAGTGTGAAACCTGTTATCGTTTGCACTTTTGCCATGCTTGTTTGGACCTGTTAATGGATAAATTAGCCGTAGCTCAGTGTTCATCTTTTGTCAAGCATCTTGAGTGGATCCCTGCCATGTACTTTGTTGCCATGTTTGGGTGATGTAGCATATTTATCTTGTTGCATTTAGATGGCTACTTGCTGTTTATCGCAGACCGGTGCCAGATTTGTTTTGCTTGCCATTTCCAAACCGTGTCTCCGATTCCGGTGTTCTTTATATCGATTTCAACCGAAATCACCTCACCTTTCCAGTGGCACTCCTGGATTTCCAAGTTGAGGCCAGGTTCAATGATTCCTTGTCAAATCATGCATATGCATCGCATACCGCATCTCGCATATCATACCATGTTCATGTGTTGGTTGTTTACTATGTTGTGTGCTTCTTTCCGGTGTTTGCTTCTTCAGGTTGGTTCCGGTAACGTCGTGTTTGTGAGGACCCGTTCGACTATGTCCGTTTGTATTCTTCATGGACTCGTTCTTCTTCCTTGCGGGATTTCAGGCAAGATGACCATACCCTCGAAATCACTTCTATCTTTGCTTGCTAGATGCTCGCTCTTTTGCTAAGCCTATGCTGCGATACCTACCACTTGCTTATCATGCCTCCCATATTGTGAACCAAGCCTCTAACCCACCTTGTCCTAGCAAACCGTTGTTTGGGTATGTTACCGCTTTGCTCAGCCCCTCTTATAGCGTTGTTAGTTGCAGGTGAACATTGAAGTTTGTTCCTTGTTGGACCATGTTTACTTGTTGGGATATCACAATATCTCTTATTTAATTAATGCATCTATATACTTGGTAAAGGGTGGAAGGCTCGGCCTTATGCCTGGTGTTTTGTTCCACTCTTGCCGCCCTAGTTTCCATCATATCGGTGTTATGTTCCCGGATTTTGCGTTCCTTACGCGGTTGGGTATAATGGGAACCCCTTGACAGTTCGCCTTGAATAAAACTCCTCCAGCAAGGCCCAACATTGGTTTTACCATTCGCCACCTAGCCTTTTCTTTCCCTTGAGTTGGCCGGCTCAAGGGTCATCTTTATTTAAACCCCCGGGCCAGTGCTCCTCTGAGTGTTGGTCCAACCTGTCAACCGCCGGTGGCCACTAGGGGCAACTCTGGGCTGGCCTACAGGAAGTTTAGACAATCCGGTGTGCCCTGAGAACGAGATATGTGCAGCTCCTATCGGGATTTGTCGGCACATTCGGGTGGCTTTGCTGATCTTGTTTTACCATTGTCGAAATGTCTTGTAACCGGGATTCCGAGTTTGATTGGGTCTTCCCGCTAGAAGGAATATCCTTCGTTGACCGTGAGAGCTTGTGATGGGCTAAGTTGGGACACCCCTATAGGGATTTGAACTTTCAAAAGTCGTGCCCGCGGTTATGGGCATATGGGAATTTGTTAACGTCCGGTTGTAGAAAACCTGAAGTTGACCTTAATTAAAATACATCAATCGCGTGTGTTACCGTGATGGTCTCTTTCCGGCGAAGTCCGGGAAGTGAACACGGTGTTGGAGTTATGCTTGATGTAGGTTGTTCTAGGATCACTTCTTGATCATAGTTTCTCGATCGTGCTTTGCCTTCTCTTCTCGCTCTCATTTGCGTATGTTAGCCACCATAGATGCTAGTCGCTTGCTGCAGCTCCACCTCATACCTTTACCTTACCCATAAGCTTAAATAGTCTTGATCGCGAGGGTGCAAGATTGCTGAGTCCCCGTGACTCACAGATATTTCCAACACCAGCTTGCAGGTGCCGATGAGTCCGTGCAGATGACTCAACCAAGCTCAAGGAGGAGCTCGATGAAGATCTTGTCCTTTGTGTTGTTTCGTTCTAGTTGATCAGTAGTGGGGCCCAGTTGGGGTCGATCGGGGACCTTGTCGTTTTTGGGGTTCTTCTTTTATTTTGGCTCCATAGTCGGGCCCTGATTGTACTTGGATGATGTAATGCTTTATTCATGTAATTGTGTGAAGTGGCGATTGTAAGCCAACTATGTATCTTTCCCCTTATTGTATTTCATGGGTTGTTTGCGAAGATTACCTCACTTGCGACATTGCTTTCAATGCGGTTATGCCTCTAAGTCGTGCTTCGACACGTGGGAGATATAGCCGCATCGAGGGCGTTATATGTCCCCTGGCTTGGGATGCAGGTCCTGTGGAGGAAAACTGCTTATACTCTAGGCAGTTGGATGGTTCGATGCTCTGGCCCTGTCAAAGAAAGGGTGATGCACTTGGTGAGGAAGCTGGAACAGGAAGCGCGAGCCCCCCCCCCACCTCCTGATGTGGCCGGACCCTGGCTAGGCCTGATGCAGTGCTCGGAGGTGCTGCTCGAACCATGACGCTGTCCACGATCTGGGGTGGTCCATATAGTTTTCTTGTCCGACCCCTTCATCATGGCTCCTGATTCCCTTTCTTTGCTGGTTGGTAGTACCTCTGAGACTAGCTTTTATCTCTTTGCTGATTAGCAGTTAGCTGTTTAAGGGTTTTCAGCATTCTGCCTGTTGAGGCTTGGACAATATTATTTGCTGGGGCAGCATGTGTGTTGTGTATACCCCCGCGTGCTTGTAACAGAGATGTTGGTTGTGCTGGGATTTCATTTGGTAATACAAATGTAGCCGGGGCAAAAGAGCCCTTTTCCTCTAAAAAACTATATGTGCACTGGTATGTAATTTAGCACATGTAACATGTTCACTGCCAGAAGTATGGACCTACAGGTGCAAGCAGAATAACAAGTCTCATGAAAAATTGAATGATGCCCTGAAGAAATTCACGGTGCTTATGCTAAGAAAGTGAACGTAGGCGCCGGCCGTTGGATAATAGTACCTGATTCTCGGCGGCGTATGGGTATTGTTGTCATACTTGATAGCTAAGGATCGTCGATGGTGCTCGTGTTGCGGTTGAGTTTGGGCCGGTTGTCGCCGTCGCTGAAGCTGCTCCGGAGCTAGGATTGCGGCGCCGGTCGACATACAAGGAAGCTCATCTGTGGTAAGTGAACAGTTGCATGATAAAGAGAAAAACCGAAGGAGTACAAATCGAAATAACCTAATGAGGTTGCGGCATCGGTAAAGCAGGGCCGGTGGAGTTTAATATGGCATCCGTGGAGCGGGTCCGGTGCAGTGGATGAAGGCTTTGACGGGCACGTTGTACAGTGCTTTTAGTGAGGTGGATCTGTTGCGGCGGACGAGGGCTTGTATGAAGGGCCAGCGAAGGGGAGGACGAGGGAGTTAGTGAAGGGCCTACACTGTGGTGGACGAGGGCGCCGTTTAAGCAGATCCGGTGCGGTGGACCATGATGGCGGTCAAGGAGATCTGGAGCGGTGGACAAGCCAGTCGCTGAAGTGGCTCTAGTGAAGTGGTGAGTTGGCAGTTGGGGGTTCCAAGGTGCAGAAGGTATATCCGTCGGGGTGTGAGGTCCACCGCTATGGCGAAGGACTAGATTCGGCGGCTTGCCGTGGTTGGGGCGGGGGTCGGGGAGGGGAAGGGGAGGGGCTCTGGGAAGAATGTTGGGGCAAAGAGGGGAAAACAATGGAGTTACCAAAGCAACCCTTTTTCGTTCATGTGGCAGGGGTAAAACAGGAATATCACAGGGCTAAACTTTTGGGCGCGAGATATTTCGATGTGAGCGGGAAGTTTAAAAGCTTTTGGCGCCTGAAATTATATTCTGCTCTTGTACGGCCGACTATGATATCATGGTCAAGAATTTGTTTGTTTTGCATGCAAAAAAAGTGCATGTTTTGAAAATCAATGTCTCCAACTCGAAACTTAGATTGTCCATTCAATTCAAATATGGATCATTGAGCTACTACAAGCAAATACCATCATACAGTCCAATTCAAATGAAATTCCAAATGTGTTTATCCTAAATATGATGACAAAAGCAAAAATGTGTATGTGTATGAATAAAGTGGATGATTATAAAGTTTGAACATGCCCGTATGTGTATATCTCTAGGTTTGATATATGAATTTGAAATCACGAAATCCCGGCTTAAAAATATACCTCCGTTTAAATGAATTACAAAAGCTAATGATGGAATCGAATTCCAAAATTCCAATCTTAGGTTTGTAATTCTAGTACATCAAGGTATATCACACATGTTCAAAAGTATCGTTATCTCATAGTCCAAACTGTGAAACAAATTGATCAACCATGACTGCACACACTATTGACCATGTATATCTCAATTACGCTAAAGTCCCTCAAATAGAGACACCTCACTCTTTATCTGAAGCCAACCCCCCCCCCCCACACACACACATACAGAGAGAGAAGTCGTTCTCTCCCCCAAACACCAACACACGAGCACATTAACACCCCTCTCTCTTCTAAAGTCCGGACCCCAATATAGGTCTCTATCACTTTATCTCTTGGGCATGCACACATCTCTTCCCCCACTCTCTAGCTAGGTCTCCCGGCATCTATCTTTCCCAAGCACACGCACTATGTAGAGTGTATCTTTCCCATACACACAAAACGTCGCCCCCAAACGTCTATCTCCCTAGTTATGTGGTTCTCGCACACTCACCTCACACACCACCCCCACTGCAAACAAGCACACTTTGTCTCTGTGTGCACCACTCTCCTCTTTCTGTCTCTCCCACATGCGTACCCGCCCCAGCTCCTTCCCTATATACATATATGTTGTGACTCTTTCCATAGCTCCCTAATGTATCATCGTTCTCAATCTCGCACATTGCTCTCTACACCATCTATTCTAGATCTCTCATGAAGTCCCTATCACACACACGATGACTCGCTTCCCTTGTGTCTCCTTACATAGGCCAATTTCAAGCAACATCAACATTGTCTCCCTATCTATACGCCATTTATGGACACAAACGCCCTCTCTCGACCTCTCTCTCTCTCTCTATCCGTCGCTAGCTCTCTCTCTATCTCTCTCTCTCTCTCACACACACCCCTCTCCCACACACACTCGATGTCTCTTCCAAATAGTATGCTCCCCCCGCCCGCACCCATGCTATCCCGCTACTACACATGTCACACCATTCCCCCTCCCTTATACTAGGTTTACAACATTAGTGGTCTCTCTACTCCACATACACACACTCCCTCTCACACACAAACGCGCGCACAAACACACACAGCACGCACAAACACACGTTAATCTGGATCCTCATCTCTCACCATGTCCGCATATGTATCTCACACACTCACTCTCTAATTACGTATATGTGTCTCCGTGCTACACAACACAAAGCCCCATGTACATGTCTCTCTTTATCCTCCACACACATAGACATAAAGAACATGTTATCATTGCCTCAGTCTCTAGACATATCACACACGCACACCGTCTCTCTCGCAAACACGCTCAACAAGGGTTTCCCCATGAATAACTTATAGTCTATTCATCAACAGTTGTGGAAGTACGGCGAACATGTGACATGAAAAAGAATAAATCTACACGTGCTTAGACCACCTAGTATGACTACTAGGACTAGAGCAAGCCAAAAAGTGCGTCGCCGTCACCCCCTCCTTATCGGCGACGGGAAAACCTTCGTTTTACACAGTCAAGAAGTCATTGTGCTAAGGCCCCACATGCTGAGGCGTTGAATAGAATGTAGATGCTAGTTTACGGAAACAAGTATCGATAATACGTTTGTATCTCCATTCTTATATCTCTTCTCTTATAAAAAACCGAGTTGGTGATGATGGTACGCGTGCCATCTTGCAATATAGGCCGTCAGATCTATATCTGACGGATGGAAATTAAAATAAAAGATACCCGCACCCCTCTCCACATTTGCAGACAAGGCCTTCCATCGTTCATCCTTATCTCCAACAACCTCATTGTTGAGCAATTAAGAAAGGAAGCCTCTGGAACAAACTGTCCTGGTGGCCGCTGCCGGCGTCATCAATCCCCATGCCTCCGCTCAGTCCGACCACCAATCACCACCACACCCCACTCCTCTTCACCTTATATCCTATTCCTCAAGATATCATTAGTTTTTACACATGGGATTGCTCCCGCATGGGTTAATCACAACAAGTGTTTTATAAAAAAATGCATCTTGATGTTCCGTGCAATGCACGGATCTTGCTAGTACTCGTACAGAAGACTAAGTTGGTGATGATGGTGTGTCTGCCATCTGTCGTTTGTGACCATTAGATCTATATCTAACGACGGTGAGGTAGGTTGTTGGCTTTTCTCACCAACATCCCACTTGTCTACCAATTTGCAGAAAAACCCATAATGAGTATCTTAAAACCAACCACATCCCTCCCTGGCCTCACCAAAACAGCCCAAGGAATATATTCTAATTGAAACATAATATATCTCTAGTGATATATGTATATCAAAATTAGAGTGTTTTGTATCAAGTTTGTGAATAAGTATTATTCTAATTATGATTCGCTGCAACGCACATGAACATTGCTAGTATTTCCAACCATGCAATTTTTTCCTAGTATTCCATAGTTTCGAGTTTTCCATCAAGATATTGGTCACTCATGGTTGATATTTACTTTCAATCATGTACACATATGCACTATGTAACTAGCCTTGCTTATTGGCTTCCAAAGCTTAACTTTCACTCCTAATTACAATATGTAGAGTAATTAACAAAAAACTACCACTTTCAACCAGCCCTAGGAAGAATCTATTGTACAAAAAAAGCAAAAACATACCCAAAATTTTTTAATCCATGCCAAAAACTACTACCTAGTACTCCCTCCGTCCCACAATGTAAGACGTTTTTGCAAGCTAGTTTAGCTTGCAAAAACATCTTATATTATGGGATAGAGGGAGTACCGATTAGGTTAGTTTAAACCCATTTATGACAGGGTTGGCCCACATGTCCGTGCTGACGAGGCAGCTTAAACCAACACATTTTGTTTGACCGTTGACACGAGGGACCCACATCTGACCTTCTATCCTGTTATTCCCCCTCAAATCATTATTTTTGCTAAACATTACTTCAAACGGTACTGATGCGTGTTCGTGGATGGCGCCGGTGATGAGTGAGTTGGCCGCCGCTCCGCCGAACGGGCCGGACACCGCGCTGGCCTCCGCACGGGTTGGCAGGCTAGCCCGAGCATGACTCACGAGCGAGCAAGCCGTCGCGCTGGCCTTCGCTCGAGCCAGATGGCTGGCCTTAGCGCGGCGTGTGTGAGCAAGCCGCCGCGCCGCCGTGCCAATCTAGCTAGCAAACCTTGCAGACAAGCAGCTGGACGGAGCTATCTTGGCTAGCTAGCGGTCGCGAGCACCGGACGGAGCTGGCATCTGAGCTGCCGCAAGATGGGCTCCGCACCGCTGGCGGTTTTGACCTCGCCTTCTGCCGGCGGCGGTAGCTGTGTCACATGGCCGAGGATGACTAGGTGGACAATCCGGAGGTAGGAGGTCATTCGGGGATTTTTGTGCAGATTGACATGTAGATCCCACAAGTCATAACGCCCAGTTGAATAGAAGGCGTTGACTTAATGGGCGACATGGGCCCTGTTTGGATACTCTAAGTCAGAGGTTAGAGTTAGATTCTAACCCTGAACTAACTCTAACCAAAGTGGTGTTTGGATGGCAGGGTTAGATTGACAACAAATGTATCCAAATAGGGCCATGGGTTGAAACGTGCCTATAACGGCACTTTGTAGAGTAGTCGTTTCTTGGTAGGGCTGGTTGGTAAGAGCATGTACAATGGTTGATAAGGTAGTCTTATTTTAAGTCTGCCATGTATGCAAGTGGTAGTAGTTTCTTGGCATTATTAGTGGTTTCTTGCATTATTAGGGGTTTCTTGTAAGGAACAATATACTACTAGCGACAAAAGGCGATTCTAGGTTGCGTTGTACTCCAGCGAGTACTACTAGTGGTCGCGGGAGTGTATACCTCATTTTGTGGGTTCGATCCCGACCGAACGCACAGTGGCCTTTTTTTAAAATAGTAAGTTCGATGCGAGCCAATATTTTACATGGGTAGTTTGAGTTTTTAAGTCAAAGGGACGTGCGGCACCACAATCTGGGTGCACTGGATAGCCTAGCCACGTGAATGGGTTTTCCTTCCCAGCATCTCATGGCTCGTGTGCTCGCCCTAGCCGCACCTCGCTTGTAGCTTCCTCATCAGTTAGTAGCATATTTAAACTAGCGCCTCCCAATTAAGCCTGAGGAGCCGGAAAAGCCTGGCGGGGCATTGGGAACTGTGCAATACGGCTCTATACGTAAAGTGCTCTACTACTACTCTGTAGCTTGTGGTGTTGCACGCATGGACTTCACTCCATTATCGGCTCTACTAAAAGAGAAATTCCTCTTGACGTGTTTTTTTGAAACGGAGGCAAAAGCTTTGCTTCATCTCATTCATAAAGAAGGAGCTACTAACAAAGTTCGACGAGATTCATTACACATCCACAAATGGAAGCGAAAATCCTAGTCTCCTGTATCAAATAACTCAAATGTTCTGCCCCCACAGTAACCATCGCTGATAAACAGGCTGCTAGTGTGTGCGTGAGAGGAGCGGCTTAGTAGGCCAGCTACGTGAGAGGAGCGACTGAATAGAGCACCGAGAGTACCCTCTAGGCCACTACGCAGGTGTACTTTCCCTGCAATGATAGTACAGCGATGGTTCTAGAGAACAGTAGTACCCTCCACTTTCAACTGTAGCTCCTTGGCCCTGAGATTCAAGAGTTCAAAACTGGTGAACTATACTAGAAGTACAGTACATCGCACTACTATTTGAGAAAGTAGTACTAGTACTGCTACAGTACGAGTACGCACTCCTCTGTCACATAATTTAAGACGTTTTTTGACACTAGTTGGCGTGTACAAAAAATAGCAAAAACATACCCAAAATTTCTTAATCCACGCCAAAAACTACTAGCTAGTGCTAAAAATTTCTTACTAGTGCTATTATTTACAGTATAATGCAATCCCATAACGTCCCATAATGCTAGTACTAGTAGTAAATAATAGCCTCACCCCATCGCTAAGGAACGATCTACAGTTGGAAGGGACGAGGCCCTGCGGTTACTACACTCTTATCTCCTCCTCGCCAGTTCCCCTCCCCCCGAAGAGAAGGCAGTTCGTCACTGCTCCCATGGATTCGCCAGGCGGTTCTCCTCCTCGTCGGGGCTGGGAGACCATGTACAACGATCCTCTGGGAGAAATCGCACGCCACTCCGACGTCCTCACCGCCGAAAGACTCGGTGCTTCCTGCACCAACTTTTTCAAGACGGTGCTTAAATAGGCTTGGGAAAAGGCCATGCTTGTTGGTCTTCCATGCGTCCTCGAGGAGAAGGTTCTTCTATGGGACAATCCTTCGAACAGTCCACCGCTCCCTGGCCATGGTTGCACGTTGACTCCGCTAGAGTTGCCGACGTTGAGAGGTAGTCGGATTTTGTCTGATGAGTAGGTCAGTAATGGAGTTCGATCATGTAGTACTTAGTTATTCCATTTTCATCCCGTAATTTCTCCGCTGCCCATCATCTTATATATATGTCTGGGTCGATGCCAACGAAGATTGGTTTTCATACCTCCAGCCGGATACCGCCATCATTTTTCACAACATCCACAGCAGTGCGGCCATTCCTGTAGACCCCTTCTCCACCATTGGGATCGGCCTTCCGGACTGGCTGGGATTGAATACGTATGATGATGCCTACATGAGATTGAAGAAGATAGCAATAGCGGACCCGCCGACAAAGCGGCGCGGCTATGACGATTACTATCTCATTGCGGTGTTTGACATAAGAATTACCATCAATGCAAGAGGCAGTAACGGCAGAGGCTGGCGCATGTTGGTGACGGCAGATTTGTTCCCCTACACATTCGAAGACGACATGCGCCACCTAGGCCGCATCTTCGCGGTGACAAGCCAGGGGACTTGTTTCATCTGGTTGCCATCCTACGGTACGGGAGATTACAAACGAAATGCACAAACCATCATTTGCATCCCTAACGGTACTCCATTATTTTGCAGGGACAAGTCATCCCCCGATCAAAATAAGATCGTCGATCCTGGGTGTGCATTTGCATCCGCGATTCGGTCTAACCTAGAATCTTGTAGCTGACTTTGCCATATTGGGATCAACTATCTTAGCAGTCGTTACTCATGGTACCACTGATGTGCAACATGGTCACACAATCTACCATGATCGGACCGTCACCATCTACCCAGGTATTCCATTTTTTAACCCTCTCGCCTTCTCTTTCATTGTTGTACTAGTACTCTACTAACTAGTACTAGTAGGAGTACTTTTACCTTGGAGGACGCGTATAGCTAGCTAGGCCCTTGAAGACTTGAACCCACTAGCTGCCACCATTTTTGTTTTTCCATGTCTTACTATCTCATCCATGTAGCTAAGAGTGGCTATATATAATAAGCCGATTATTTTACTTCCTCTATACCGAAGTAGTACTATTTGCTGCACAGTATTACTGACCACCATATTTGAGCACAACATTATTATGCATGGACCTTGACTATGTACATCACCATGTGTCCAGATCTGAGATGCCGCGTGTACCAGATGAACGGCGCCGAGTTCGACCCCCATGATGCTATGTGGGTGCCGATTGGAGAGTACTCGCTTTTCATTGGGGACAGCTACCCCATTGTGAAGCGGATGCCACCTTCCGTGCATGACACGGAAGGCCTGTCGTTCATGAAGCATGGTTGTGTATTGAGTGCGCACCGCCGGATGAACGACATGCTGGGACACGCTATCCCTGATTTATGCTACTTCAGCTTGGATGAGTCTCCATCGTGTGGAACCAGACTAGAAAGCTACGACAATGATTCCCGTTGCCCACCGCTATGGATCATGCCATCCATGAAGAACACCTGGGACTAGAACCTGGAGGAGGACATGTAGCCCATCTATAACGTGTAAGTGGAGTACGGTAAATTGTGAACGGTAGCGCTGTGAATATATGTAGACACAAATGCCCAGTATGCCACACAAGTTCATCTCCAATTCACGGGCTCCAACACGCTCTTTGAGAAAAAAAGGTGGCACAACTTTGGATATACGTGACGTGGCGGCATCATATAGTAGCATCGTTCGCTATAGTTGTAGTACACTCCCTACTAGGACGACAACTCCTATAAAACCTTGCGCTTGGCTCTTTGCCTCTTCGGGAGGTTCAACAGTTTGTACTCGTGTGAAACTTGCACTTGGCTCTTCGCCTCTTCAGAAGGTCCAACAATGATGATACTACAGTACAATATGCTTCTGGCAATCTGACACCGATTGAACTGCTGCATGTCCACCGCGGGGGCGAGGGCGAGGGAGAGGGCGTTGTAGTCAAAAACCCTCTCCTCGTCTTGCCAACCACCGCGCGCGTGGGCGAGGGAGAGGCGTACTAAGCAAGCTTCTCCTCGTTTGGCGAGTTGACGGGACACATCAAAGCAGTACTAGTACTAGTCCATATTGCGTCCTTTCCGGTTAATATGTCTTAATTTGAAACGAGAAAAATACACTGGCGGTCAACGTATGTAACAATACGCTCTTTACGGTCACTGTATATAGTTTTGCGGTGATTATACGATCACTAGCTCATCGTAGAGCACCGTATTGCACCCTACTGACCGGCCACATAGTCAACGTGTCACTTTGTTGACTGGTTAAATTGTCACCTGGTTTCTGGGTCCCACCTGTCAGTTGGCAGAGCAAAGAAATCATATAAAAAACAAAGGGTGTAGTACATCTACACTTCCAATGCATTTAGCCTTTAATCTAAATCGATATTGATTGACTAATGGACCAACTTGTGCTCTAGATATAGGCTACATGACTATCCTTAATTACAATATGCAACGACCTTCATTTAATCTTCTTCTCTCAATGGTCGCATGCACACATAAGTCTGCTACTTTTGGGCGTTAATTATGCCCTGGTCAATGTGTAAATCTCTAAATGTACAGTCTTTCACGGACGTAGGGAGCAGGTTGAGTACTTGAGCGTGAGCGTGTATGTTGCGTCGTGTACTGTGTGCCGCATGGGTGCGTGAGTGCTGTGTGCGTCCATGTGTACGTGTGAGTGTTGCATGTTGCATGCATGCATGCATGGGGCTTACTCCCTCCCATTGACATGTTCATATTTCAAGCTTCCTTTGTTCCCTCCATATGGTGATACTCCCTCTGTTCCCAAATACGGAGTAAAATCCTCCCTCTGTTCCCAAATATGGAGTATTTGTCTTTCTAGAGATTTCAACAAGTGACTACGTACGGAGCAAAATGAGTGAAGTGGGCGTAGAGGCATAGGCATACTGTAGAAAGGAAGTCTTCGCGGTCCATTATTCCCCATCTCGGTCGGAGAGAACTATTCAACTAGTCTTCGCAGTGAAGTGACAATACACGCTGCAGTAGATGGGACACTTAATTAATAAGTTGAACCAGCGTGTTGGTGTTACTAAATCAGCCTTACCCAGTACTGTCATCATGTTTGCCAGTAGAGCATGCTTCTGTCCTCCATTAACTGACATATGAGCCCTCTCGTGGTAGACCAACATGTCATCGATGTAACTATTTACACTCCGAAGGACGGTATATCCTGGTAGTAGTACTAGTAGAATTAAGATTTAATGCACTTTCTTCCACGTCTTCCACTCTGCTTCCTCCTCTCTTCTTCTTCCTCCTCTCTTCCCCATCGTCGGCCGCACACCATTTCCCCACGCTCACTGCTTGCCTGCCCGCGCTATCTTCCTTGGTAGCTCGCGCGTACCATATCCCCCCGCTCACTACTCGGCCACACGAGGAGAAGCTTCTTCGCCTGCCCGCTGCTACCTCTTGAGCACTGCGTTGGATTTCCCGGAAGAGGAGAGGATGATGCAGCAAAGTAGCATAAGTATTTCCCTCAGTTTTTGAGAACCAAGGTATCAATCCAGTAGGAGGCTACGCGCGAGTCCCTCGTACCTACACAAAAACAATAGCTCAACGCAACCAACCCGCTTAGGGGTTGTCAATCCCTTCACGGTCACTTACGAAAGTGAGATCTGATAGAGATGATAAATAATATTTTTGGTATTTTTGGTATAGAGATGCAAAGTAAAAAGTAAAAGGAAAGTAAAAGCAAAGCAATAATAAAGTGATGGAGATTGATATGATGAGAAAGAGACCCGGGGGCCATAGTTTTCACTAGTGGCTTCTCTCAAGAGCATAAGTATCCTACGGTGGGTGAACAAATTACTGTTGAGCATTTGACAGAATTGAGCATAGTAATGAGAATATCTAGCTATGATCATGTATATAGGCATCACGTTCAACTTGTCACAAACACTAATTAAACACAAAAAACACAACCAAAACAGAGGCTAGATAAATTATTTATTACTAAACAGAGCAAGGAATAAAAATAAAATTAGGTTTCCTCCCAACAAGCGCTATCGTTTAACACCCCTAGCTAGGCATAACAAGCAAGGATAGATCTAGGTATTGCCATCTTTGGTTTTCAACTTTTTAGCGGAATCAAGCTCGAATCCGGGGGGTTCTTTACGTTTCCCTTCATATTCTGAAATTTTTAGATATAAAGAATCCAACCGCTTATTGCAAAGGGTAATCAACATATTCATGCGGTGAATATTTCCACTAATGTTCTTAAGAGGTTTAAGAGATTTCTGCAAGATTTTAGTAACTTCACAATTTTTTTCAAAAACTTGTGTCTCTTCCTGAGTAGGATGAGGCTCCTTTTGTTGAGGTAGTGTTCCCACTATACCTTCTATAATTTCAAGTGCAATATGGGGATCGATTTCAATAAAATTGCCTTTGGCAACGCAATCCAAGAGTTGTCTATGAGACATATTTAATCCAACATAAAAATTGTGAAGCAAAATTCTCAGATTTATTTCAGAGGTACAATTACGATGACATTCCATTATTTTCAACCAGGCATCTGGTAGGTTTTCTCCTAACCTTTGTTTAAAGTGAAAGATTTCGAACTCAGGGGTCAACGGAGAAGATAAGGGACTAGCCATAATGACAAGCAAGCAAACTAACACACAAGCAAATAAAAAGCAAATGGGAAAAAAGAGGCAAATAGAGAGGGAGGATAGAGAGAGAGGGCGAATAAAACGGCAAGGGTGAAGTGGGGGAGAGGAAAATGAGAGGCAAATGGCAAATAATGTAATGCGGGAGATAGGGACTGTGACGGGTACTTGGTATGTTGACTTTTGCGCAGACTCCCCAGCAACGGTGCCAGAAATTCTTCTTGCTACCTCTTGAGCACTGCGTTGGATTTCCCCGAAGAAGAGAGGATGATGCAGCAAAGTAGCGTAAGTATTTCCCTCAGTTTTTGAGAACCAAGGTATCAATCCAGTAGGCGGCTACGCGTGAGTCCCTCGTACCTACACAAAAACAATAGCTCAACGCAACCAACGCGCTTAGGGGTTGTCAATCCCTTCACGGTAACTTACGAAAGTGAGATCTGATAGAGATGATAAATAATATTTTTGGTATGTTTGGTATAGAGATGCAAAGTAAAAAGTAAAAGCAAAGCAATAATAAAGTGATGGAGATTGATATGATGAGAAAGAGACCCGGGGGCCATAGGTTTCACTAGTGGCTTCTCTCAAGAGCATAATTATTCTACGATGGGTGAACAAATTACTGTTGAGCAATTGACAGAATTGAGCATAGTTATGAGAATATCTAGGTATGATCATGTATATAGGCATCACGTCGGAGACAAGTAGACAGACTCCTGCCTGCATCTACTACTATTACTCCACTCATCGACCGCTATCCAGCATGCATCTAGAGTATTAAGTTGAAAACAGAGTAACGCCTTAAGCAAGATGACATGATGTAGAGGGATAGTGTAGGATCGAAAGTATGTCTAGAGGGGGGTGATTAGACTACTTGACCAAATAAAAGCTTAACCTTTTCCCAATTTTAGTTCTTGGCAGATTTTAGCTATTTTAGGACAAGTCAAGCAATCATCACATAATTCAAGCAAGCATGCAAAGAGTATATTGGCAGCGGAAAGTAAAGCATGCAACTTGCAAGAATGTAAAGGGAAGGGTTTGGAGAATTCAAACGCAATATGAGACACGGATGTTTTTCCCGTGGTTCGGATAGGTGGTGCTATCCTACATCCACGTTGATGGAGACTTCAACCCACAAAGGGTAACGGTTGCGAGAGTCCACACAGGGCTCCACCCACAAAGGGTAATGGTCGCGAGAGTCCACACAGGGCTCCACCCACGAAGGGTCCACGAAGAAGCAACCACCCACAAAGGGTCCACGAAGAAGCAACCTTGTCTATCCCACCATGGCCATCGCCCACACAGGACTTGCCTCACTAGTGGTAGATCTTCACGAAGTAGGCGATCTCCTTGCCCTTACAAACTCCTTGGTTCAACTCCACAATCTTGTCGGAGGCTCCCAAGTGACACCTAGCCAATCTAGGAGACACCACTCTCCAAGAAGTAACAAATGGTGTGTAGGTAATGAACTCCTTGCTCTTGTGCTTCAAATGATAGTCTCCCCAACACTCAACTCTCTCTCATAGGATTTGGATTTGGTGGAAAGAAGATTTGAGTGGAAAGCAACTTGGGAAGGCTAGAGATCAAGATTCATATGGTAGGAATGGAATATCTTGGTCTCAACACATGATTAGGTGGTTCTCTCTCAGAACATACGAGTTGGAATGGTGTATGTGTTCTGATGGCTCTCCCTTCGAATGAAGAGGAGGTGGAGGGGTATATATAGCCTCCACACAAAATCCAACCGTTACACATAGTTTTCCAATCTCGGTGGGACCGAATCAACAAACTCGGTCGGACCGAAAAGGTAAACCTAGTGACCGTTAGAGATTTTGGTGGGACTGACATGCAACTTGGTAGGACCGATATGGTTAGGGTTTGGGCATAACGTAATCTCGGTGAGACCGATTACACAAACTCGGTGAGACCGAATTTGGTAATTAGCTAACCAGAGAGTTGGTCAGGCAAACTCGGTGGGACCGATTTGCTCTTTCGGTGAGACCGAAAAGTTACAAAGGGGAAACACTGAATTTACATTGCAATCTCGGTGGGACCGATTCGCTCTTTCTGTGAGACCAAAAAGTTACGAAAGGGAAACAGAGAGTTTGCAATCCCATCTCGGTGAGACCGAGATCCCTATCGGTAGAACCGAATTGCTAGGGTTTGGCAGTGGCTAATGACAAGTGAAACTCGGTGGCGCCGGATAGGAAGAATCGGTAGGATCGAGTTTGGCTTAGGGTTTAGGTCATATGTGGATATGGGAAAGTAGTTGAGGGTTTTTGGAGCATATCACTAAGCACATGAAGCAAGAGGCTCATTAGCAACACCTCATCCCTCCTTGATAGTATTGGCTTTTCCTAAAGACTCAATGTGATCTTGGATCACTAAAATATAAAATGAAGAGTCTTGAGCTTTTGAGCTTGAGCCAATCCTTTTTCCTTAGCATTTTGAGGGTTCCACTTTCACATCCATGCCATGCCAGTCATTGAGCTTTCCTGAAATAATCATCTTGGAATAGCATTAGCTCAATGAGCTATATGTTGTTATGAATTACCAAAACCACCTAGGGATAGTTGCACTTTCAGATAGTTTCATGCAATATGATAAAAAAAACCATCTTGTTATCCTCGATGGCAACAATACAATACGTGCCTTGCTGCCCCTTCTGTCACTGGGAAAGGACACCGCAAGATCGAACACAAAGCTAAGCACTTCTCCCATGGCAAGAACAACCAATCTAGTAGGCCAAACCAAACTGATAATTCGAAGAGACCTACAAAGATAACCAATCATACATAAAAGAATTCAGAGAAGATTCAAATATTATTCATAGATATACTTGATCATAAACCCACAATTCATCGATCTCAACAAACACACCGCAAAAAGAAGATTACATCGAATAGATCTCCACAAGAGCGGGGGAGAACATTGTATTGAGATCCAAAAAGAGAGAAGAAGCCATCTAGCTACTAACTATGGACCCGTAGGTCTGAAGTAAACTACTCACACTTCATCGGAGGGGCTTGGATGACGATGTAGAAGCCCTCCGTGATCGATGCCCCCTCCGGCGGAGCTCCGGAACAGGCCCCAAGATGGGATCTCGTGGATACAGAAAGTTGCGGCGGTGGAATTAGGTTTTTGGCTTCGTCCCCGATCGTTTGGGGGTACGTAGGTATATATAGGAGGAAGAAGTACGTCGGTGGAGCTTCGAGGGGCCCACAAGGCAGGGGGCATGCCCTAGGGGGCGCCCTCCACCCTCGTGGCCGCCTCATGGCTTTCTTGACGGAGGGTCCAAGTCTCCTGGATCTTATCTGATGAGAAAATCACGTTTCCGAAGGTTTCATTCCGTTTGGACTCCGTTTGATATTCTGTTTCTCCGAAACACTGAAATAGGCAAAAAAACAACAATTTTGGGCTGGGCCTTCGGTTAATAGGTTAGTCCCAAAAGTAATATAAAAGTGGAAAATAAAGCCCAATATAGTCCAAAATAGTAGATAATATAGCATGGAGCAATCAATAATTATAGATACCTTGGAGACGTATCAAGCATCCCCAAGCTTAATTCCTGCTCGTCCTCGAGTAGGTAAATGATAAAAGGAGAATTTTTTATGCGGAGTGCTACTTGGCATAATTTTAATGTAATTCTTCTTAATTGTGGTATGAATATTCAGATCCGAAATATTCAAGACAAAAGTTCATATTGACATAAAAATGATAATACTTCAAGCATACTAACTAAGCAATTATGTCTTCTCAAAATAACATGGCCAAAGAAAGTTCATCCCTACAAAATCATATAGTTTAGTCATGTTTCATTTTCGTCACACAAGAATGCTCTCATCATGCACAACCCCGATGACAAGCCCAGCAATTGTTTCATACTTTAGTAATCTCTAACCTGTAAACTTTCACGCAATATATGAGTGCGAGCCATGGACATAGCACTATGGGTGGAATAGAATATAATGAGGGGGGTTATGTGGAGAAGACAAAAAAGGAGAAAGTCTCACATCAACGAGGCTAATCAATGGGCTATGGAGATGCCCACCGATTGATGTTAATGCAAGGAGTAGGGATTGTCATGCAACGGATGCACTAGAGCTATAAATGTATGAAATCTCAACAAAAGAAACTAGTGGGTGTGCATCCAACTTGCTTGCTCACGAAGACCTAGGGCACTTGAGGAGGCCCATTGTTGGAATATACAAGCCAAGTTCTATAATGAAAAATTCCCACTAGTATATGAAAGTAATAACATGAGAGACTCTCTACTATGAAGATCATGGTGCTACTTTGAAGAACAAGTGTGGTAAAAGGATAGTAACATTGTCCCTTCTCTCTTTTTCTCTCATTTTTTGGGTCTTTTCTTTTTTTTTATGGCCTTTCTCTTTTTTTGGGCCTTCCCTTTTTTATGTCCTTTTTTTTATTCCTCACTTGGAACAATGCTCTAATAATGATGATCATCACACTTCTATTTATTTACAGCTCAATGATTACAACTCGATACTAGAACAAAGATGACTCTATATGAATGCCTCTGGCAGTGTACCGGGATATGCAGTGAACCAAGAGTGACATGTATGAAAGAAATATGAATGGTGGCTTTGCCACAAATACTATGTCAACTACATGATCATGCTAAGCAATATGACAATAATGAATGTGTCATGATGAACGGAATGATGGAAAGTTGCATGGCAATATATCTCGGAATGGCTATGGAAATGCCATAATAGGTAGGTATGGTGGCTGTTTTGAGGAAGATATAAGGAGGTTTATGTGTGAAAGAGCGTATCATATCACGGGGTTTGGATGCACCGGCGAAGTTTGCGCAGACTCTCAATGTGAGAAAGCGCAATGCACGGTACCGAAGAGGCTAGCAAGGATGGAAGGGTGAGAGTGCGTATAATCCATGGACTCAACATTAGTCATAAAGAACTCACATACTTATTGCAAAAATCTACAAGTCATCAAAAACCTCGGCACTACATGCATGCTCCTAGGGGGGTAGATTGGTAGGAAAAGACCATCGCTTGTCCCCGACCGCCACTCATAAGGAGGACAATCAAATAACACCTCATGTTTCAAATTTTTTGCATAACGTTTACCATACGTGCATGCTACGGGACTTGCAAACCTCAACACAAGTATTTCTCAATTTCACAACTACTCAACTAGCACGACTTTGGTATTATTACCTCCATATCTGAAAACAATCATCAAGCATCAAACTTTTCTTAGTATTCAACACACTCATAAGAAACTTTTATTATTAATCTTGCATACCAAACATATTAGGATTTTAAGCAAATTACCATGCTATTAAGACTCTCAAAATAATCTAAGTGAAGCATGAGAGATCAATAGTTTCTATAAAACAAATCCACCACCATGATCTAAAAGATATAAGTGAAGCACTAGAGCAAAACAATAAAGCTCTGTAACATCCCAAATTTTCAATTTGGAATGTTATACATTAGATCATCATGCATATCATATTTTATTTTGCATTTTGGTTGATCCTAGAAATTCTATGCAACTCAATGACCCACGGAGAGAGTTGGGGATTTCGTTATTTTCATATTTGAGTTCTCTCAAATTTTGAGAATAGGATCATTTGATTTTAATTATTTTATCGTCAATTATTTCTATTACAAAAATATGAGAGAGGGAATAAAATGACTTTCCCAAAATAAAGAAATATTGAGGATTTAATAATAAAATCAAATAAGATTTTATTTTGGAGTTTTTTGGTGTTTTATTTGAATTTAGGAAAAATGTGCGTTTTTCAAAATTGCATTTAGGGCCCAAATAAATTTTCACCTTGTGCGGCTTGATTTTAGAAGCCCGTGAAAATTTATTTCGGAATTTTTGGAGTCCGTTTAGTATTTCTTTTTATTTTTCTTCCGAGAGGAATAATTAAAAAAATGAACCGACTTAACGGGCCGTGTCCGACCTGGACACCGACCAGGAGGCCTTTATAAGCCGAGGCCTAGCCCCGGGGGAAACCCTAAAGCGCCCTAAGCCGCCGCCGCCCTAAGAAGCCGCCGCCGCCGACGTCCGCCGCCGCCGCTGCCGGATTTCGCCGCCGAGGTTCATCGCATCTCGTTTTCCGTGCCAAAAAAAAGAAAAAAAAATCGGCGTTCGTCGTCTTTCTTTTTCTCGGATTAAATCCGCGATTTTTCTGATCGCGATTCCTGATCCGATTTTCATTTTAGTATAACTTTTAGCTCGTTTATCGGAATCAGGCGATTCAAGCGCCTAGGGATTCGTCTCGAAACCCTCTATCCATTTAACCAACTTAAACAAGATTTTGCTACTGTAAAATTTTCCCTAGATCCAGATTACTAGAATGAAGTTGTTTTCTTTCGCCGTTCGTCTTTTGTTGCTTCGTTCGATTTGATTCTTTTTGCCAACCGGAGTTCGTAAGTTGAACCTTCTGGTTAGATCTCTTATTTGAGTTTTACCTGTGCATTAGATGAGTACTTATTGTATGCTTGTTTGTTTGTCTGCGATAGAATACCCGGAGTGCGCCGCCTGTTACTTCGAATCGTTAGGTTTCGCGGATCATCAGCAAGGCAAGTAACACTTTGATCAAACCTTTTCTACTACCCAGTTTTATTGCATTAGATCAATCCTCACACATTGCATGATTAGGATCCAATTAAATTGTGGGATGGGAAGTAGATGAGGTAGTACCTATTACCTGTTTATTATCAAACCTTTGGGAGTTACTTCTACGTTTGCTTATTGTGCCATGCTATGCTAGTAGACGTGGATTGGGTGAGTGAAATCCATGACAGATGTGAGATTGTTAATTAATGGTTTATCTAAGGTGGCAACTGAAACACACATCTGGGTGGATTGAGGCACCTGGGTAATCCAGGACTTGCCTGTTTTCTTTTGGACCGCCACCCAGGCTCAAAGGGATCATGAGACTATTCATACTAGAAACTTCCGTGTGCAGCCACAAGCTATTATGGGCTCTAGCATAGTTGACTAAGTCGTGCGAACTCTTACAGTGGTAGACTAGCAGATGTAGGGGATGTAGGTGGTACAGTCTACCCATCGTAAGGTGCTAGCGCTTCTGAAAGACTATGTCTCGGTCATCCGTCTTCTCAAACACCATGTAGTGCGAGAAATCAAACGGAGGCGATCAAGTCTTGTGGGGAAAAGTGCGCAAACCTCTACAGAGTGTAATAAACTAATCATGGTTAGCCGTGTCCCCGGTTATGGACATCTTGAGTATCTAGTACTTGGATTATCATGTGAATCTCAACATGTTACTCTAAATTAATTTTGTTGGGTTATGTTTAATGATGATACTTAATTGGGATAGAGAATGCTGTCAACCATTCTCAATGTTTAACAACCACCATGATAGTAAATAAATTTTATTCCTTTGAAGTAGGGAAAAATTGGATTTACGCAAAACTGTAACCATAGAGCTTTCCACCAGCCAAATATGAATATAGTCTAGCTGTTACATGCCATTACTCTCTATGTGTTACCTTGCCAGCATATTCCATGTGCTGACCCGTTTCGGGCTGCTACGTTAATGTTGCAGACTTTTCAGACAACGATTAAGGAGTTTTTAGGTCGTGGTTCTATACTCAGTGATGCCGTTGGAGTTGATGGACTCACTTATCTTCCAAGCCTTCCGCTGTTATCGTTATTAGATGGCCTTAAGCCATATTTATTGTAATGAGTTCTCTTATGAGACACTCGATGTAATAAGTGTGTGATTGCTACTCTGCTATAAATCCTCCGAGTATTGTGTGGTGTCAGCATTACTGATCCAAGGATGACACCGGAGCATAGAGATCAGACCGTTTGAGGTCTGGTCGCTACAAGAGATGGTATCAGAGCACACGCTGACTGTAGGACACGACCACTAAGCTAAAGACCTAGATCACTATTCACTCTCTTCTCTTCTGACCTCTCATCTTTTCTACTCTTTAGGATGGCGGATGCAAGGAACAAGTTCACACAACCGGATGAAGATACACCCTTTGGACGCCACTTGAAGGAAGTCACTAGATACCTGAATATAGGAGTACCAAGCTTCACGGGAACCTACAACGCCACTTTACCTGAAGAAGAGCGCTGGATGATTCAAGTTCAAGTTCCAGGAAGGACGTTCATGCCAGTCACTGAGCCCATAGAGTTTTCTTTTAATGCACCAACTTGGAGTCTAGGAAAGAGTATGGCAGCTCACATCACTGTGGGACGCATTGGAGAAGTCTACCGCAAGGATCTCAAGGATACTATCTACCAGATTTGTGGGCGCCGAGATGAACACTGGGAGATGATCAGCACCAGGAAGGATAGATTAATCGCAGCTTTTATCCAGGAGCTAAACCAGCACATTCGACGATAGGAGAACCAGATGTGCGCCGACATGATAGACCTGAAGAAGGCAAAGACTAGAATCAAGGAACTGGAGGAAGAACTCAAGGCTACACGTGAAGATTATGAAGAAGAAATTGAAGTGTTTGTGGAGAAGAATGACGACCTAATCAAGAAGATTGGAATATTTATGGGAGGCCCTATGCCAGTAGATGAAGACGAAGAACCCCAGGAGATTAGCCCGGAAGACTACATCATCATCGATGGCACTGACTCGGAACCAGATAGTAGCGATGATGACTATGTTGATGAAACTGGAGCAGATATTATGGAGTCAACGACCGTAGAATATTTCTAGTAGACCACCTCATCAGTAGTAGTAGTCCACCATGTAAATATAGTAGTCCGAGCACTTTTGCGATAGATAGATCGATTGTATGCCTTTGTTTGATTGATTGAAGTGAATTGTTTGTTTTTGCCTCATGTGCATATGGGTAGTGTTTTCTCTTTAGACCCCCTCTATTCTTATATCTCATCTTTTCTAAACCCTCAGATGCCTCCGAGACGTGACCCCAGATTTACCTTTCCACCGGAGCTGACCCAGTTGATCCAGCAGCAGAACACATTGATGCAGTTGCTAGTCCAGAATCAGAATCAGGGGAACAACAACAACCCACCACCACCACCACCTGTTGACCACTTAGCCCGTTTTCTTAGGCTGAATCCGCCGGTGTTTTCCAGTAGCACCGAGCCGATAGTAGCAGATGATTGGCTCCGCAAGATAGCTAGGGAATTGACCACAGCAGGATGCACAGATGCGGAGAAGGTGAAGTTTGACGCACATCAGTTAGAAGGACCCGCAGCATCATGGTGGGAGAATTTCACAGCCACTTTCCCAGTCGACACTGTCACATGGGACCAGTTTCAGCAGGCTTTTCGTACTGCACATGTTTCAGCAGGAGCTATGGCCATGAAGAAGCGTGAGTTTCGCAACTTGCGCCAAGGAGGAAGGATAGTTGGCCAGTATGTGGAGGAATTTAGTAAGCTAGCACGTTATGCCCCAGATGACGTCGCTACGGATGCAGTTAAGCAGGAGAAGTTTCTGGAAGGACTGAATGATGAGTTGAGCATGCAGTTGATGGTAGCAACCTTCAACAACTACCAGGAGTTGGTAGATCGTGCTCTTATGATTGAAGGGAAGCAGCAGCAGATTGAGAATCGCAAGAGGAAGTATGGACAAGGAAAGTACAATTCAGGAGCTCAGCAGAAGCCATGTTTTACCCCTAGACCGGGAGGACATTTTCAGCATACCCATGGAGTAGGTAGCTCGCACAATCACAATGGCACCAAGAATGGTAATGGCAATGGAGGAAGCAACGGCCAGAACCGCACCAACCCATCAACCCCAGCCAAGAAGGACTTAAGCCAAGTCACTTGTTTTAAGTGTTCGAAGACAGGACATTATGCCAATGAATGTCCTGAATTGCAAAATGGAAATTGTAAAATGGAAATAGCAATGGAAGTTCTGGGAAGAAGCCGAACCCTTTCAACAGGGGACAAGTGAACCACGTTAGCGTGGAGGAGGTTGAAGCTCAGCCCGATGCAGTAATAGGTAAGTTTTTGGTTAAGTCATTTACTACACTCGTTCTTTTTGATACTGGCGCATCACATTCATACATCTCAAGGGGATTTGTGGATAAGTATAACCTATCAACCCAAGCCCTTAGGTCACCCATGTTAGTAACCTCGCCCGGAGCAGAGTATGTGGCTAGTCTATGGTGTGATCGGTTACCATTAAGGATTGGTAACTATGTTTTTCCCTCAGACCAAATAGTATTGGAATCTCAAGGATTGGATGTGATATTAGGCATGGATTGGTTATCAAAGTATGAAGGGAATATTGAATGTGCTAGTAAGTCAATTTTGCTTACCACCAGGATCAAGTATGTATCCCGGCATGTGCCAAAGAGGACTCAAGTAAATTGTTTAACAGGAGTTGTGCAGGAGGAAGTACCAGTGGTAAGGGATTTCCCTGAAGTATTTCCAGAGGAGTTGCCAGGCATGCCACCGGATAGAGATATTGAGTTTTTGATTGAGCTATTGCCAGGCACAGGGCCGATATCAAAGAGACCATATAGGATGCCAGCAAAGGATTTGGTGGAAATTAAGAAGCAGATTAAGGAGTTACTGGATAAGGGATATATTCGCCCAAGTTCTTCACCTTGGGGATCGCCAGTACTTCTAGTGGAGAAGAAGGATGGATCATTAAGGATGGTTGTTGATTATCGAGGATTGAATGAAGTAACAATCAAGAACAAGTACCCACTACCAATGATTAATGATCTGTTTGATCGATTGCAAGGAGCTAAGGTATTTTCCAAGATCGATCTGCGATCAGGATACCACCAGTTGAAGATTCGAGAACATGATATACCTAAGATAGCTTTTACCACCAGGTATGGGCTGTACGAGTATACCATTATGTCATTTGGTCTGACTAACGCACCTGCCTATTTTATGAACATGATGAACAAAGTGTTTATGGAGTTTTTGGATAAGTTCGTCGTAGTGTTCATTGATGATATCCTGGTTTATTCGAAGAATGAAGAGGAACATAAGGAGTATTTGTGTTTGGTACTTGGAAAGCTTAGAGAACATCAATTATATGCCAAGTTCAGCAAATGTGAGTTTTGGTTGAAGGAAGTAGGATTCCTCGGACATGTTATATCTGGAGAAGGTATAGCAGTTGATCCCGCTAAAGTTGAAACCGTGACCAAGTGGGAAGCCCCAACAACAGTTGGAGAGATCCGGAGTTTTCTTGGACTCGCAGGATACTACCGGAGATTTATTGAGAATTTCTCAAAGATTGCGAAGCCTATGACTGAGTTGTTGAAGAAAGATACCAAGTTCATATGGACAGAGGAATGTGAGGCTAGTTTCCAGGAGTTGAAGAAACATTTGGTTACCTCACCAGTGTTGATTTTGCCAGACCAGACCAAGGATTATGAGGTGTATTGCGACGCTTCACGTCAAGGACTTGGAGCAGTGCTTATGCAGGAAGGGAGAGTTGTTTCATATGCCTCAAGACAACTGAAGCCTCATGAGTTGAATTATGCCACGCATGATTTGGAGTTAGCAGCCATAGTGCATGCTTTGAAAACATGGAGACATTTTCTCATTGGAAATCATTGTGAGGTGTACACGGATCATAAGAGTTTGAAGTACATTTTCACACAGAAGGAGTTAAATCTCAGACAAAGGAGATGGTTGGAGCTTATCAAGGATTATGATATGAAATTGCATTACCACCCCGAAAAGGCTAATGTAGTAGCTGACGCATTAAGCCGTAAGAGCCATGTCAATACGTTAATGACGGGAGAAATACCCAAGGAATTAGCAGATAATCTTCGTGAACTATGTTTGGAAATAGTTCCGAGAGGCTATGTAGCAGCATTGGAGATTCAGTCAACTTTGATGGATAGAATCAGAGAAGCTCAGAAAGCTGACAAAGAGATTGCCGCTATAAAGGAGAAACTGAGCAAAAGAAAAGCTAAAGGATTTCATGAGGATGAGCACGACACCCTATGGTTTGAAGACCGTGTTTACGTGCCCAATGACCCGGAGATCGGGAAGTTGATACTGCAAGAGGCACACGACTCACCATATTCGATTCACCCAGGAAACACCAAGATGTATTTGGATTTGAAGGATATTTTCTGGTGGATCGGAATGAAGAAGGATATTGCGGAGTATGTAGCAGTTTGTGATGTATGTCAGAGAGTAAAGGCAGAGCATCAGAAGCCAGCAGGATTGTTACAACCATTGCCGATACCCGAATGGAAGTGGGATAAGCTAGGCATGGATTTTATCACGGGATTGCCCAGGACTCGTTCAGGCTATGACTCTATTTGGGTTGTAGTCGATCGATTGACGAAAGTAGCTCATTTCATCCTAGTAAAGACCACTTATACCAGTGCTAAGTTGGCAAAGATATACATGACCAGGATCGTATGTCTGCATGGAGTTCCAAGGAGTATCGTATCAGATAGAGGAACCCAGTTTACCTCAAAGTTCTGGAAGCAGTTGCACGGAACTTTGGGAACCAGGCTAGAATTCAGTACAACTTTTCATCCACAGATAGATGGACAGACCGAGAGAGTCAATCAGATTTTGGAGGATATGCTGAGAGCTTGTGCACTAGATTATGGATCTAGTTGGGACGATAATTTGCCATATGCAGAGTTCTCTTACAACAACAGTTACCAAACCAGTTTGAAGATGGCCCCTTTCGAAGCTTTGTACGGAAGGAGGTGCAGGACACCGTTGTCATGGGACGAAGTTGGAGACCACCAGTTGTTTGGACCTGACTTGATTAAGGAGTCTGAACAGAAGGTGAAGTTGATTCGCGATAGGCTCAAGGTAGCCCAGTCCAGACAGAAAAGTTATGTAGATTCTAAACACAAGGAGACTGTTTACGAAGTCGGAGACAGAACTTATCTTCGAGTATCTCCACTTCGGGGAACAAAGCATTTTGGAGTTAAAGGGAAGTTAGCGCCACGATTTGTAGGACCATATCGAGTTTTGAAGCGTATGGGAGAAGTGGCCTACAAGTTGGAACTGCCCGAAGGATTGTCAGGAGTACATGATGTGTTCCACGTTTCTCAGTTAAAGAAATGTCACACGGAGATGGCTGACATACCATTGAGAGACACAGTGCCATTGGAAACTATTCAGTTGGATAACGATTTGACCTACGAGGAGAAACCAATTAAGATCCTCGAGTTTGCTAGCCGAGTTACTCGCAGTAAGGTTATTATGTTTTGCAAAGTTCAGTGGAGCCACCACACGGAGGATGAAGCCACCTGGGAACGAGAGGAAGATTTGCTCAAAGACCACCCTCACCTATTTTCTAGCCAACCCAAATCTCGAGGGCGAGATTCATCTTAAGGGGGGTAGGTTTGTAACATCCCAAATTTTCAATTTGGAATGTTATACATTAGATCATCATGCATATCATATTTTATTTTGCATTTTGGTTGATCCTAGAAATTCTATGCAACTCAATGACCCACGGAGAGAGTTGGGGATTTCGTTATTTTCATATTTGAGTTCTCTCAAATTTTGAGAATAGGATCATTTGATTTTAATTATTTTATCATCAATTATTTCTAATACAAAAATATGAGAGAGGGAATAAAATGAGTATCCCAAAATAAAGAAATATTGAGGATTTAATAATAAAATCAAATAAGATTTTATTATGGAGTTTTTCGGTGTTTTATTTGAATTTAGGAAAAATGTGCGTTTTTCAAAATTGCGTTTAGGGCAAAAATAAATGTTCACCTTGTGCGGCTTGATTATAGAAGCCCGTGAAAATTTATTTCGGAATTTTTGGAGTCCGTTTAGTATTTGTTTTTATTTTTCTTCCGAGCGGAATAATTAAAAAAAACGAACCGACTTAACGGGCCATGTCCGACCTGGACACCGACCGGGAGGCCTTTATAAGCCGAGGCCCAGCCCCAGGGGAAACCCTAAAGCGCCCTAAGCCGCCGCCGCCCTAAGAAGCCGCCGTCGACGACGTCCGCCGCCGCCGCCGCCGGATTTCGCCGCCGAGGTTCGTCGCGTCTCGTTTTCCGTGCCGAAAAAAAGAGAAAAAAATCGGCGTTCATCGTCTTTCTTTTTCTCGGATTAAATCCGCGATTTTTCTGATCGCGATTCCTGATCCGATTTTCGTTTTAGTATAAATTTTCGCTCGTTTATCGGAACCAGGCGATTCAAGCGCCTAGGGATTCGTCTCGAAACCCTCTATCCATTTAACCAACTTAAACAAGATTTTGCTACTGTAAAATTTGCCCTAGATCCAGATTACTAGAACGAAGTTGTTTTCTTTCGTCGTTCGTCTTTTGTTGCTTCGTTCGATTTGATTCTTTTTGCCAACCGGAGTTCTTAAGTTGAACCTTCTGGTTAGATCTCTTATTTGAGTTTTACCTGTGCATTAGATGAGTACTTATTGTATGCTTGTTTGTTTGTCTGCGATAGAATACCCGGAGTGCGCCACCTATTACTTCGAATCGTTAGGTTTCGCGGATCATCAGCAAGGCAAGTAACACTTTGATCATACCTTTTCTACTACCCAGTTTTATTGCATTAGATCAATCCTCACACATTGCATGATTAGGATCTAATTAAATTGTGGGATGGGAAGTAGATGAGGTAGTACCTATTACCTATTTATTATCAAACCTTTGGGAGTTACTTCTACGTTTGCTTATTGTGCCATGCTATTCTAGTAGACGTGGATTGGGTGAGTGAAATCCATGACAGATGTGAGATTGTTAATTAATGGTTTATCTAAGGTGGCAACTTAAACACACATCTGGGTGGATTGAGGCACCTGGGTATTCCAGGACTTGCCTGTTTTCTTTTGGACCGCCACCCAGGCTCAAAGGGATCATGAGACTATTCATACTAGAAACTTCCGTGTGCAGCCACAAGCTATTATGGGCTCTAGCATAGTTGACTAAGTCGTGCGAACTCTTACAGTGGTAGACTAGCAGATGTAGGGGATGTAGGTGGTACGGTCTACCCATCGTAAGGTGCTAGCGCTTCTGAAAGACTATGTCTCGGTCATCCGTCTTCTCAAACACCATGTAGTGCGAGAAATCAAACGGAGGCGATCAAGTCTTGTGGGGAAAAGTGCGCAAACCTCTACAGAGTGTAATAAACTAATCATGGTTAGCCGTGTCCCCGGTTATGGACATCTTGAGTATCTAGTACTTGGATTATCATGTGAATCTCAACATGTTACTCTAAATTAATTTTGTTGGGTTATGTTTAATGATGATACTTAATTGGGATTGAGAATGTTGTCAACCATTCTCAATGTTTAACAACCACCATGATAGTAAATAAATTTTATTCCTTTGAAGTAGGGAAAAATTGGCTTTACGCAAAATTGTAACCATAGAGCTTTCCACCAGCCAAATATGCATATAGTCTAGCTGTTACATTCCATTACTCTCTATGTGTTACCTTGCCAGCATATTCCATGTGCTGACCCGTTTCGGGCTGCTACGTTAATGTTGCAAACTTTTCAGATGACGATTAAGGAGTTTTTAGGTCGTGGTTCTATACTCAGTGATGCCGTTGGAGATGATGGACTCACTTATCTTCCAAGCCTTCCGATGTTATCGTTATTAGATGGCCTTAAGCCATATTTATTGTAATAAGTTCTCTTATGAGACACTCGATGTAATAAGTGTGTGATTGCTACTCTGCTATAAATCCTCCGAGTACTGTGTGGTGTCAGCATTACTGATCCAGGGATGACACCGGAGCACAGAGATCAGACCGTTTGAGGTCTGGTCGCTACAAGCTCAAAAGATATAAGTGAAGCACTAGAGCAAAACTATAAAGCTCAAAAGATATAAGTGAAGCACTAGAGCAAAACTATAAAGCTCAAAAGATATAAGTGAAGCACATAGAGTATTTTATCAAATTCCAAATCATGTATGGCTGTCTCAAAAGGTGTGTACAGCAAGGATGATTGTGGTAGACTAACAAGCAAAGACTCAAATCATAAAGGATGCTCCAAGCAAAACACATATCATGTGGTGAATAAAAATATAGCTCCAAGTAAACTTACCGATAGAAGTAGACGAAAGAGGGGGTGCCTTCCGGGGCATCCCCAAGCTTTGGCTTTTAGGTGTCATCCGTTGAGCACTGCGTTTTATTCGCCCTCTCTCTCTCTCTATCCTCCCTCTCTATTTTGAACTCAGGGGTCAACGGAGAAGATAAGGGACTAGCCATAACGACAAGCAAGCAAACTAAAACACAAGCAAATAAAAAGCCAATGGGCAAAAAGAGGCAAATAGAGAGGGAGGATAGAGAGAGAGGGCGAATAAAACGGCAAGGGTGAAGTGGGGGAGAGGAAAACGAGAGGAAAATGGCAAATAATGTAATGCGGGAGATAGAGATTGTGATGGGTACTTGGTATGTTGACTTTTGCGCAGACTCCCCGGCAACGGCGCCAGAAATTCTTCTTGCTACCTCTTGAGCACTGCGTTGGATTTCCCCGAAGAGGAGAGGATGATGCAGCAAAGTAGCGTAAGTATTTCCCTCAGTTTTTGAGAACCAAGGTATCAATCCAGTAGGAGGCTACGCACGAGTCCCTCGTACCTACACAAAAACAATAGCTCAACGCAACTAACGCGCTTAGGGGTTGTCAATCCCTTCACGGGCACTTACGAAAGTGAGATCTGATAGAGATGATAAATAATATTTTTGGTATTTTTGGTATAGAGATGCAAAGTAAAAAGTAAAAGTAAAGTAAAAGCAAAGCAATAATAAAGTGATGGAGATTGATATGATGAGAAAGAGACCCGGGGGGCATAGGTTTCACTAGTGGCTTCTGTCAAGAGCATAAGTATTCTACGATGGGTGAACAAATTACTATTGAGCAATTGACAGAATTGAGCATAGTTATGAGAATATCTAGGTATGATCATGTATATAGGCATCACGTCGGAGACAAGTAGACCAACTCTTGCCTGCATCTACTACTATTACTCCACTCATCGACCGCTATTCAACATGCATCTAGAGTATTAAGTTGAAAACAGAGTAACACCTTAAGCAAGATGACATGATGTAGAGGGATAGTTTCATGCAATATGATAAAAAAACCATCTTGTTATCCTCGATGGCAACAATACAATACGTGCCTTGCTGCCCCTTCTGTCACTGGGAAAGGACACCGCAAGATCGAACCCAAAGCTAAGCACTTCTCCCATGGCAAGAACAACCAATCTAGTAGGCCAAACCCAACTGATAATTCGAAGGTACTTGCAAAGATAACCAATCATACATAAAAGAATTCAGAGAAGATTCAAATATTATTCATAGATAGACTTGATCATAAACCCACAATTCATCGATCTCAATAATCACACCGCAAAAGGAAGATTACATCGAATAGATCTCCACAAGAGAGGGGGAGAACATTGTATTGAGATCCAAAAAGAGATAAGAAGCCATCTAGCTACTAACTATGGACCCGTAGGTCTGAAGTAAACTACTCACACTTCATCGGAGGGGCTTGGATGATGATGTAGAAGCCCTCCGTGATCGATGCCCCTCCGATGGAGCTCTGGAACAGGCCCCAAGATGGGATCTCATGGATACAGAAAGTTGCGGCGGTGGAATTAGGTTTTTGGCTCCGTCCCCGATCGTTTGGGGGTACGTAGGTATATATAGGAGGAAGAAGTACGTCGGTGGAGCTTCGAGGGGCCCACGAGGCAGGGCGCGCACCCTCCACCCTCATGACCGCCTCGTGGCTTTCTTGACGGATGGTCAAAGTCTCCTGGATCTTATCTGATGAGAAAATCACGTTTCTGAAGGTTTCATTCCGTTTGGACTCCATTTGATATTCTGTTTCTGTGAAACACTGAAATAGGCAAAAAACAACAATTCTGGGCTGGGCCTCCGGTTAATAGGTTAGTCCAAAAAATAATATAAAAGTGGAAAATAAAGCCCAATATAGTACAAAACAGTAGATAATATAGCATGGAGCATTCAAAATTATAGATATGTTGGAGACGTATCACCCGCCCGAATCCACTTCCCCGCTGGCTCATATGCACTGAAAACCCCAATGGCAGAACCGACTGACACGCAGAGCCACGATTGGAATTCCCTCCCCGATGTTCTCTTGGAGCAGATCTGTAATCGTATGGACCTACTCAGCACCGTCCGTCTGGCCGCATGCTCGGTGTCTTTATATCGTCTACTCGTTGCAACCGTCGGCTCTTTTCTAGACACCCTGCTTGCCGATGCCCAATCCTCGCAGGTGGCCCAGACACTGCCGTGGTGCCCCTCGACATGCTACCACTAACCGTCCACCTGTCCTTCATGCGCGGCCACTACTGGGCGGGCATGAAGGCCAACTGGATCGTCCTCATCCACCAAACTGGTAGTCCGTGGCGTCTCATGGATATCTACACCCAGCGAGAGATCACCCTTCCATCGTTGGATACCGCCGCCATCGAGCCTCGCGGCCCGCCGGACACTCCTGCCTACTACGCACAAGACGCGTCAAGCTTTTGGATCGACCTCTGTTTGCTGAAAGTTGTAATCTGTGAAGTGCCCACACCATCAGAAGACTACATGGATTACAAGCCCATTACCTTGTTAAACATGGGATCAGTCTATCTGGAATCCGGTCACCGTACATGGTTATGGCTCATCGTCAATCATGTTGAGGCAACATTTTTGTCTGATGCTATAGTGCATGATGGCATCGTTTACGCGGTCGACGCACTGATTGGCTGCCTATATTGGTGGAATCTATCATCGTGTAATTGTTCTATCTCATCTCATCTTTACCTTATGAATACGACTGCCTGTTCATTGTTACAAATTTAGAATAGATAGTATGTCTATAACCACATCATTGGTATATGTTCCTCTCATTTCCTAGATTTTTATGACCACACATGTTATTGTTAGAGTTGATACGAGAACAATTGGCATCTAATGATTGTTAGAATAGATATTATGAGCATAACATCATGATTGCTATATGTTACTCTCATTTCCAAGATTTTTATAACAATGCATGTTATTGCTTAGAGTTGATATGAGAACAGTAGTAGTAAGTGCTATGGTAGAATATGAGTAGGCTCTGTCATAGATGTTTACATCTCATTGTTACATGATGTTTGAACCATGACATATTGCTAGAATATGAAAGCCATTGGCTTATTGTTTTAACTTGGGGTATGATTATGACCACGGCATTGCAATTCTCTGTCTATGATATGTGTCACTGTTATAATAATCTTAATTCCACACATACTCTGAACATGATTGTTTATTTTTGTCCTTTTGGTCTCCAACTTAAATTGTTGCAGCAGACGCAAATGCGCTGGCCTTCATGATTCCAGGACATGGAGTCATACCAGCCGGTGGGTGGTGGTTTATCGCTCGTTCAGCTGACGGCGGTCATTTGATGCTCATTCGCACGTACCAAATTGACCAAACCATTACATCAAACCACATGCAGTACAATGCCTGGGGCGTTCGTGACATTGATGGCTATGGCTGCTTCGTGTTCGAGAAAGATCCCAGCTCCGTTGGGCCAGGCGTATTCAACTGGAGGCGGGTTTACAGCCTCGGCAATCACTCCATATTCCTTGGGCTCAATTATCCGATCATCCAACCAATCATCGATCATATGACCAGCGATGATTACCGGGCTATGCAACTTCCATTCGCCAGGGGGGCTATGTTTACACATCATACCATGGGTTTCATGAATCACCATATCCAGAGATTTGTCGACACAGCTTGTTGCCAGATAATCTTCAGTGTGTGAAAGGCATCAAGCTTCCGTGCGATGGATGGCTTTTGCAAACCCGACATGCGGCGATGTGGTTCATGCCAACAGCAAATATGCACAACTTGATTCATACTGATATCTAGACTGAGCCATGTATTATGCTGCTGTAGCATGACCCTCTTTTGTTGGATATTATGTACTGTTGTTAGTTTGAAGCCCTCCTCTAGTTTGAAGGATAGATACCTTTCTGGGATCAAGTGCATCCTAACTCACCTGCGCAGGATGTACTGATAATGATGATGGAGATGTTGTGCATAAGCCATATATATATATATATATAAATTAGGCTTCAAGTGCAGAAGCCATATATCAATTAGGCTTCAAGTGCGTACTTGTTAGTTAAACCTATGGTTAAAATGTGACACTAAATACGACTAGTAAGTGTAGTACAGTAGCAGTACTAGTATACGTCGGTCAAATTATTCATCATGTCCACACATTGAATTGACGTGACAATACGCTGCGCGTGAGATGACACAAGAATCCTGGCGGCGTGTTCGGGTATTCTGGACTTCAAATTTGGAGTACCACTTATCTGTCGAAATCTTTCATCATTCACTTAAAACAGTCGAATGATCATACATTGAGTATCATATAACTGGAATTAACCGATACAAGTCAAAGAAGGATTGGCCGGTGCTGCCGGCTGGCATTAAGTTCGATCCCACGGATCAGGAGCTGATCGAGCACCTTGAGGCCCAAGTGAGTGCTGACAGTGCGAGATCTCACCCTCTCATCGATTTGTTCAAACAAACCATCGGCAGCGAGCACGACATATGCTACACCCATCCTGAGAAACTTTCAGGTAAGACACCGATCAGCCGTCTACTTGCACAAACATATTCCTTTGTTTATAGCTCTATTTTTCTTTTTAGACGCAGACCTAGTGAAGCAATTACAATTTGACAGTTAATAAAAAGTTAAACAAGTGACTACAACATGCCAAAGATGTTATGAAAATGCCAAGTACGTACACTAAAACCTGTATTCGACAATACTGCAGGTATCACACTGAGTGGCCTAAGAAAGCATTTCTTCCAGCGCAATTCCAGGGCATTCAAAAGGGGCACGTGGACGCGTCATAAGATACAGTCGGAGTGTGGCATGCACGCGATGTGGCACAACACCGGCAATACCTTGCCGGTGATGGTCAACGGCCGGCAGACGGACAGCAAAAAGGTTCTAGTGCTGCACACCAACAAGAACTTCAACCAGGAGAGGGCCAACTGGGTGATGCACCAGTACCACCTCAGGGACCTGGAGCAAGAGAAGGAGAGGGAGCTGGTCCTCAGCAAGATGTTCTACCAGACGAACACTAGGGCCAGGAGTAAAAAGATTATAAATTAGTTTGGTATTGGTACTTGTACTACCTTGTCATCCGCAAGTTGGTATTGTTGTTAACGATATTTTGGTATGAACTTGGCATTTGCTTCCAACCATCATGTCGAGGGTCGACGTGGATATAAAGCTGAATCATTTGTTTCGAAACGAATTTCCAGGCACATGATTTTTATTTGATGGGTAGCATAAGCACCTGTCGCTCGAATTCCCAGTTCTCCAAATTTTTCGAAAAAAGTGCATGCACTTATTATCACGATGAAAAAACAATATCCCTGCTGCATCCCAATCATCAGTCTGTACTTGCAAAATTCTCTCGTTTATTGAGCACGTATATTGTTTTTTTAGGTCGAGCAAGTTTCAACTGGGTTGTAGACTGCCTACGCTTCGTTTTGTTTTTAACAGGCCCACCCATGATGACAACTGGGCACAAAGATCCAGCAGGTATCTACTAGCCTCTGGCCCGCCAGCGTTAGTTATATTTTGTCCTACAACATCCGCAGGCAGTTTTTTTTACTGAATCAAACACACAGCCCAGTTCTATTTTCCTCTTGAAACGCATGTCCTACATCCGTTTTCTAATCTCTACCTATAGTTTTACTAGTTCATATACACGTATCATTATATTGAAAATACATAAAATTCCCTTTTCATATTTACATCCTTATTTTTGTTGTTGTTTTCCCTCCCAGCGCTGATATTTTTACCACTGGTTTTCCCTTAAACCAACTCAATTGTCCCACGTCTTATTTTCTTACAAAAACAAAATGATTTTTTTGGCAAATCAATAAGTTCTTAAAAAATGTTTATCATTTCGGGATTATAAAAGTTTGGACTCCACCGAAATATGCAAAATAAGGTTGAACTTTTTGACCGTGGTCCTGGGCAGAAAATGGGCTGTAATAAATTACTTAAGAATTAGCAAATGGGCTGCAAATTATTAAAAAAATAGCAAATGGGCTCTATGTTGTCTGCCATAGATTTGGAGGCTGACTTGTGGGCCTACTAAGTTCATGCGTACACAAGGTTTCTCAAAAAAGAAACTTAGTCAACAATCGACTCTACCAACGTCAGACCGTCAGATGTCAATCTAACAGCAGTCGTGCTTCTTCAGTCTCTGATCTTCCTGCCCCAGCCGCCCAAACCAGCGCCGTCAGAACCGCCTGCTCCCGCCTCCCGTGGCCGGCTGTGCTGCTGGGCAGGCCTCACGGCCCCATCATATACTCGCATCCCTGGACTATATATCCCTCTACTCACCCACACCTCCTGTTATTTTCTGGCGACGGCAGCCGAACCAGTCAACCCTCGTACTCTCCACCGCGTGGGCAGCCACTACCGTGTCTTCCCCGGCTCCGTGGCGTTCCCTTCGTAGGCCTCGCCGTCATCCATCGCCCTGGTGCTCTCGGCGCGACGTGGTCAACGAACAACATCCATCGGAAGTGGACTGTACGTGGAGAGACTGACAGCTCGGCCCACGGCCGTACACAAGGCAAGGCCTCCTTATTACACGCAAAATAATGATTCCTCCACCTGACATCTGGGACCCACCGGAAGGGCCTCTGTATTTCATGAAAAAAATGTTCCCTCCGCTGACAAGTCGGACCCACCAACTATATCTTCGCACGCAAGGAAGTGCCTCCTTATTGCGCACAAAAAATGAATACCCCCTGCTAGCTGGGACCCACCACAATGGGAGGCTGACTTGTGGGCCAACTAAGTTGACGGGGACGGAGGGCTTTGTCAACTTATAGTCAATATATGAACGATTCTAGCTCCACTGACTGTACGATGTCCATCCAACGGCCGTAGTGCTTCTTCAACCTTTGGTCTTCTTGCTCCAGCCACCCAAACTAGCGCCGGTCGTGCCGTGTGCTCCTGACTCCCGTGGCCGGCTGTGATGCCGTGGAGGCCTCACCGCCCCCTACTACTCCCACCGCTGGCCAGGCCATCCCTCTACTCACCCACACCCCCTATTATTCTGCGGCGACGGCAGCCTCACACCGCAGCCGAACCAGTGAACCCTCGTACTCCTCTCCATGTGGGCATCCACTGCCGCATCTTCCCCGGCTCCGCGTTGTTCCCTTCCTAGGCCTCGCCGTCATCCACTGCTTTGGTGCTCTCGGCGCGGCGTGGTCAATGTGGTCAACGACCGACTTCCATCGAAAGAGTACAGTACGTGGAGAGGCTGACAGCTGGGTCCACGGCAGCCGCAAGGAAGTGCCTCCTTATTACGCGCAAAATAATTATTCCTGCACCTGACAGTGGGGACCCATTGGACGGGCCACCGTATTTTGCGAAAAAATGTTTCCCCCTGACTGTTGGGACCCACCAGCTACATCTTCGCACGTAAGGAAGTGCGTCCAGGCAAAAAAACGATTCGCCCCCCTGACTGCAGGGACCCACCAGCTATATCTTCGCACGCAAGGAACTGCCTGACAGTCGGGACCCACCTGGTCGAAGCGTACGTAGCATTGTCATTCTGGTTGCGAACGTGTACGTACATACTGGTCCATGTAGAGCGTGCACGTGTCGTAGTAGAGGCACTCATGTAGCATGTACACATACGTACAGCGGCCAGTGTGCAAGAAAGAAAATACGGCCACGTACGTACATACGGGCTCGGACACCTACTCACGCATACGTACGGCCAGAGCTCGTGTACGTGGCTGGGTCAGAACGGAGAAACTGCGTCGTCGTCGTGTTCATGGGGAGCCAACCGGCTGGGTCGGAATGAAATGCGTCGTCGTGTTCATCAGGAGGGCTTGGACGAAACAGCCGATGGAAATGAGGCCTGGCGTACCGTTGAATGGAGGAAACGGCCTTGTGTTCGACCGGCCACGGTCGAAACGGGATCCTGTTCATCGGGAGGGGTCTGGTGTACCGCAAAATGGAGGAAATGGACCTCCTGCGGTCAAAATGGGGTCATGTTGATCGGGAGGGGTGTGGCGTACTGCAAAACGGAGGAAACAGACTTGTGTTGGAGCGCTACGGTCGAAATGGGGGTCCTGTTCATCGGGAGGGGTGTGATGTGCCGCAAAACGGGACTCCATGAGATACTATTCATCTCCACCATCGACCCCCTCCAGCCTCCACGGGCTACTGTTCATCCACCGTCGACCTCCTCCAGCCTCCACCTGCGACTGTTCATCCACAGGCTCCTGTTCATCCAGCCTCCACCGCGCGCTACTCCACCAGCTACTGTTCAACCAGCCCTCTCCACGGGCTCCTGTTCAACCACCCTCCACTGGCTACTGTTCATCCAGCCCTTCACCGTCTACCATTCATCCAGCCCTCCACGGGGTGGTCCTGTTCATCCAGCCCTCCACGGGGTCCTGTTCATCCAGCCCCAACCGGCTCGATCGATTGGGGTCCTGTTCATCCAGAGGCAACACCACGGGGTCCTGTTCATCCACCCCCACCGGGAACTGTTCATCCAAACCCCCCAGCAACGCTCACTGTTCATCCAGAGACAGCATCGATCGGCTTCCGTTAGCAGCAGTAGCGAAGGAATCGCTCGATCAGGTTTAGTTAACAACCATCGATCGATCGCTCAGGTTCAGTAATGCGTAGCCTGCAGTGCAATCGCTCGGGTTTAGTAGGCGAACGCCTCACTCGGGTTTAGTTAGAGCCCAACGCCTCAAACCCACGCGCGTGCATGTACGAGAGAAACGCGCAAACCTCCATGCATCGCTCGGCCCTGACCACCCACTGTAACCAGGAACACCCCAATATTTTCCTCGCCCTAGCTTCTACCACAGTTTTTTCCGTCATGGACGGCCCAAAGAATGTCATGCAGCTGCGTCTCCGGCCCGCCCAGGACGAAAAGCCCATTTTTGTCATGATTTTTTGTCATAGAAGTAGGAGCCCACCACATCTATGATGATACCGGGTTTTGTTACAATTATCGTCATAGAAGTGTCATAAGTATGACAGGAAAAAAATCATTCGGCCCAAAATGTCACGGATGTGTCTTTTTTGTAGTGGGGGTGCCCCCTGACATCGCTTTGTAATCCTAGATAGGGAGAAACAGTAGATGCGGTGGAGGTGGCAAGAGTGCGGCGGAGGTGGCACGACGGTGGCAGAGGCGGCACGACGGCGGCGGAGGGGGCGGCGCGGAAGCGACTGGATCTGGTTCAGGTTACAGTGAGTGACAGTTTTGCGGCCCCACTGGTTTACCACGTAACGGTCTAAATGTGGACTCCGCCCTACGCGGCTCCACTAGTCAGAGTTAACGGTCAAGCCATTGACCCGACGGCAATGTCTGCTATGACCAGTTCTGAGGGTTTCGGGCAAGGGAGTGAGGAAAAGTGAGAAAAAGTTAAGAGTGTGGGGATGAATGAGTAGAACTAACGAACCAGGGGCACAGAAATAAAAATTCCATATAAAAAAATTGGGCGGAGAAAGCACCAGAGGGGGGCCACCCACCGTCCACGAGGGTGGGGCGCGCCCTACCCCCCTAGGCGCACCCCTTGTCTTGTGGGCCCCCTGGCAGGCCTCCGGTGCCCATATTTTGCTATATGAAGTCTTTCGCCCTAGAAAAAAAGGAGAAGGAAGCTTTCAGGATGAAGCGCCGCCGTCTCGAGGCGGAACCTTGGCGGAACCAATCTAGGGCTCCAGCGGAGCTGTTCTGTCAAGGAAACATCCCTCCGGGAGGGGGAAATCATCACCATCGTCATCACCATCGATCCTCTCATCGCGAGGGGGTCAATCTCCATCAACATCTTCACCAGCACCATCTCATCTCAAACCCTAGTTCAACTCTTGTATCCAATCTTTGTCTCAAAACCTCAGATTGGTACCTGTGGGTTGCTAGTAGTGTCGATTACTCCTTGTAGTTGATGCTAGTTGGTTTATTTGGTGGAAGATCACATGTTCAGATCCTTTATGCATATTAATACCCCTCTGATTATGAACATGAATATGATTTGTGAGTAGTTACATTTGTTCCTGACGACATGTGAGAAGTCTTGCCATAAGTAGTCATGTGAATTTGGTATTCGTTCAATATTTTGATGAGATGTATGTTGTCTCTCCTCTAGTGGTGTCATGTGAACGTCGACTACATGACACTTCACCATTGTTTGGGCCTAGGGGAAGGCATTGGGAATTAATAAGTAGATGATGGGTTGCTAGAGTGACAGAAGTTTAAACCCTAGTTTATGCGTTGCTTCATAAGGGGCTGATTTGGATCCATATGTTTCATGCTATGGTTAGGTTTACCTTAATTCTTATTTCGTAGTTGGAATGCTTGCGAGAGGGGTTAATCATAAGTGGGATGCTTGTCCAAGGAAGGGCAATACCCAAGCACCGGTCCACCCACATATCAAATTATCAAAGTAACGAACGGGAATCATATGAGCGTGATGAAAACTAGCTTGACGATAATTCCCATGTGTCCTCGGGAGCGCTTTCCTTTATATAAGAGTTTGTCCAGGCTTATACTTTGCTACAAAAAGGATTGGGACACCTTGCTACACCTTATCACAAAACTATCTGTTACCGATAATTTCACTGCTTGCAGAGAATACCTTACTGAAAAGCGCTTGTCATTTCCTTCTACTCCTCGTTGGGTTCGACACTCTTACTTATCGAAAGTACTACGATAGATCCCCTATACTTGTGGGTCATCATACACCTCAGCGAAATGGCATCGTGGAGCGCAAGAACAGAACCCTTATTGAGATGGCACGGACGATGCTTGATGAGTACAAGACATCAAGGAAGTTCTGGCTTAAAGCCATTGATACTGCATGCCACGTCATCAACCGTGTTTATCTTCACAAGCTTCTAAAGAAGACATCATATGAGCTACTAACTGGTAAGAAGCCAAACGTCAGCTACTTCAGAGTATTTGGTGCTAGGTGCTGGATCAAGGATCCGCATCACACTTCAAAATTTGTACCGAAAGCACATGAAGGTTTTATGCTTGGCTACGGAAAGGACTCGCACTCCTACAGAGTCTTCAACCTCTTTCACTATAAAGTGGTTGAAACTGTGGATGTGCGGTTTGATGAGACTAATGAATCGCAAAGAGAGCACCTGCCAAATGTGCTAGATGAAGTCTCACCGAGTGAATCTATCAAGCTTATGGGTACTCGGGAAATCATACCTTCAAAGGCTTAGGCTGAAGAACAAATCATCATTTCTGCACGTAATCAACCCGAAGACACTGGTCAGCCTGAAGTCGATGCCGAGGATGAAGACAATGATCAGCAAGAGCAAAGTCTTCGTCCAATTCATCCTCGTGTTGCAAATGAAGTGCAGATTGAGAAGATACTCGATAGCATCAATGCACCTGGTTCACTTACTCATTCAAGAGCAACACAACTAGCAAATTTCTATGGGCACTTTGCATTTGTCTCTATATCTGAACCCAAGAAAGCTGCTGAAGCCTTCATGGAACCTGAATGGATTCAAGCGATGCAAGAAGAGCTTCAACGGTTTGAGCTGAACAATGTGTGGGAACTGGTTAAGCATCCTGATCCTTGCAAGCACAACATCATTGACACCAAATTGATCTATCGCAATAAACAAGATGAGCATGGTCAAGTTGTCAGAAAAAAGGCTCGTCTCATTGCTCAAGGTTACACTCAAGTAGAAGGGGTTGACTTCGATGAAACATTTGCTCCCGTGGCTAGGCTTGAAGCCATTCACATACTGCTGGCCTATGCCGACCATCACAACATCCTTCTGTACCAAATGGATGTGAAGAGTGCCTTCCTGAACGGAAAAATTAAAGAAGAAGTGTATGTTGAACAACCACCTAGTTTTGAAGAACCAAAGCATCCTAACATGGTTAGCTCAACAAGACACTGTGTGGCCTCAAACAAGCCCATCGCGCTTGGTATGACACACTCAAAGACTTCCTGAAGAGCAAAGGCTTCAAACCCGGTTTCCTGGATCCCACACTCTTCACGAAGACATATGATGGCGAATTATTTGTATGCCAAATCTATGTGGATGACATTATCTTCGGTTGCACAGATAAGAAATACAGTGATGAGTTTGGACACATGATGCAAGAGCAATATTAGATGTCCATGATGGGCGAGCTGAAATTCTTCCTCGGTCTTCAAATCCATCGGCAAAGCAACGACATCTTCATATCACAAGAAAAATACCTCAAAGATTGCCTGAAGAAGTTTGGAATGCAATACTGCAAAGGATTCACGACGCCAATGCTAACCAAAAGTCATCTGGGCTTCGACGACAATGGTAAAGAGTTCGATCAAAAGGTATACCGCTCCATGATTGGTTCTTTACTCTATTTATGTGCATTTAGGCCAGATATAATGCTTAGTGTTTGCATGTGTGCCCGATTCCAAGTGGCACCAAAGGAATCACATCACTTAGCTGTGAAGCGAATTCTTCGATATTTGGCTTACACCCCAACACTAGGATTGTGGTATCCAAAGGGCTCAGAGTTTGATCTAGTTGGATTCTCAGATGTTGATTATGCTGGTGACAAGGTTGATCGCAAGTCCACATCAGGCACATGTCACTTTCTTGGACAATCTCTTGTCTGTTGGTCTTGAAAGAAGTAGAACTGTGTATCCCTCTCCACTGCTGAATCTGAATACATTACTACTGGATCTTGCTGCGCTCAGCTTCTATGGATGAAGCAAACTCTCAAGGACTATGGCATCCATCTGAAGCATATGCCACTCTACTGCGACAATGAAAGCGCCATCAAGATTGCCAACAACCCAGTTCAGCACTCGTAGACAAAGCACATTCAGATCCGTCATCACTTTCTCAGAGATCATGTCATGAAGGAGGATATTGATATTATTCATGTCAACACTGAAGAGCAATTGGCAGATATCTTCACAAAGCCCTTGGATGAGAAAAGGATTTGCAAGTTGCGGTGTGAGCTAAATATCTTAGAATCCTCAATTGTCCTGTAGTTGGACACACATCCTAAATGCTTATGCATGTTGATGACTTAGATGTACAACACACAAAGTAGCGTATATCTTGTTTCAATGAAGACATACACTCAAAGTGTGAATACATTAACGTGGAATTTGACTTTGGAGCGACACGATAATTGTGCGCCATGTCTGGGTCTAATACTTCCTATACGGTGGGTAACACCACCAGCAAATCCTTTTTGGAGTGTTTCGTTTGGCGTCATAATTGCATAGTCTTCGCATTAGGTTTGTGTAACACCCCGGATGTGATTTACCCAATATGTACTCCAACTCTTGCCGTTTCCGGCCTTAAGTTATTTTATTTTCTCGGGTTCGGGTTTTTGTCTCCGTGTGTTGTTGTCTTTGTCATGCATCTCATATCATGTCATCATGTGCATTGCATTTGCATACGTGTTCGTCTCATGCATTCGAGCATTTTCCCCGTTGTCCATTTTGCATTCCGGCGCTTCGTTCTCCTCCGATGGTCATTTCTACCTTTCTTCCACGTGTGGGGATTAAAAATTTCCGGATTGGACCGAGACTTGCCAAGCGGCCTTGGTTTACTACCGGTAGACCGCCTGTCAAGTTTCGTACCATTTGGACTTCGTTTGATACTCCAACGGTTAATCGAGGGACCGAAAGGCCTCGTGTGTGTTGCAGCCCAACACCCCTCCAATTTGGCCCAAAACCTACTCCATCATCTAGAGCGTTCGATCATGATCGCGTGGCCCAAAACCGCACCTCATTTGGACTCTCCTAGCTCCCTCTATACCTATATATACCCCCCCATTCCAAATCTCGGATCCCCTCTCTCTAAACCCTAAAAAAATCCCAGATCGCGCCGGCCGGACATGTCCGAATCCAGCCGGACAAACCGCCGCGCCGCCAATCAGCCGCCGCCACGTGTCCCCCGCGGGGACCTCTTCGCCGCCAGTGCCGCCGGCCCGCCCAGGCCCGAGGCGGGCCCTCTCCCGCGCCGAACCGGGCCGCCTCTAGCCCGCGCCCGCCGCCGGCTTCTTCCCCGCGCTCGGCCGCCGCTTCGCCGCCCGACGTCGTCTCCGGTGAACCCCGGCGCCGCCCCGCCGCCTCTTCACTCTGCCGCGCCGCCCCGGTCCCGCGCCGCCCGCCGCCGCCAAGTCGCCGCCCCGGCCTCCTCCTCACCTCCTCGCCCGGAGAACCCCAAGCCCGGCAAGTTCCTCGACGGATCCAGCCAACTCCGGCGAGCTCGAGCGAAGTCCGGCGAACCTCGATCCACGTGCTGTTCGGATCTGGATCTGAGATCCAAAATGACGGTTGACTTTCTCCCTAACCCTAATTCATTTGCTCCTGTTCATCGTGTCGTAACTCCTCATCCGTAGCTCCGTTTTGGGCATATAGCATATCAAAATGTTCGTCTCAGAGAGTACATCATTTCATGTCATTGCATCATTTTGATTTGAGTTCATCTTGATGCCCGAAATGCTGTTAGAAGAGTGCTTTTTGAGTTAATTGTCAGATCTGCTGCTCCATTTAGCTATTTGTCATTTTTGCCATGATTATTGTGTGCATGATATGCCCATGAGCTCTACATGTGTTTTGTTAAGGGTTTTGCCATCTTTCCAGAGGTGCAACCCATGTATTTTTGCGATGTGTGTGGTGACTAGCACAAGCTTGCAAAGTGAGGCATTTGTTAATGCTGATTTCAGGGACTTAGCATTTCCACTAAGTCCTTGAGCTGTTTATCTCAATATGCCATATGTTCATGTTGTTTCCTAGTGATCCGTGCCTCTTTTGAGGATGATCAGTAAGGATGTTTTGTTAATATTGTAGTGCTCTATCCATCCATGTCTTTGTTTGCAATTATGGAGCACCCTAGCTTGAGTCAATCGAGCTCTACTTTTGCTATTTCGTGAATCTGGGCAGATTGTCTACTTGTTAGCGATTTTGCCGATGATGTTGTAGTTGATCCGTGCATGCTATGGTATTGTTTCTTGCCATGTCTAGCTTGTATTTTGTGTTTTCTTGATGGGTGCATGCTTAGATTGTCATGACTTGCTCTGTAGTGAGTGCATCGAGCTCGTAAACATGCCTACTTGATATCTGTTTTCAGCATGCTCCAGTTTTCACTAAGTCTGAGAACTGATTATGTTTTGCCATGTTCACATGCTTGCAATTGTACTTTCTGATCCCCTTTGGCTCCAGGTCACTAAGGGACTTTTGTTACGCTCTTTGAGTAGCTCTATGCCTTGCTTTACTTTGCCATGTTCAGGTCCTGTAGCATATAGTTTTCATGCTCCAAAGAGTGCTATCTGATCTGAAATTCCAGACAAGTGTTCATTTCACTAAGTCTGAGATCTGTTTGCCAAATGCATTTTTGCCATGCTTGTTTGAACCTGTTAATGGATGAATTGGCCGTAGCTCAGTGCTAGAATTTTGTTAAGCTTCATGAATGCATCCCTGCCATGTATTTTTATGCCATGTTTGTGTGCTGTAGCATGTTCATCTTGTTGCTTTTAGATGGCTACTTGCTGTAAATCGCACAACGTGGCCATATTTGAATTGCTTGCCATTTCCAAACCGTAACTCCGATTCCGGCGTTCTTTATATCGTTTTCAAGCGATTTCATCTCATCTTTCCAGTGGCACACTTGGATTTCCAAGTTAAGGCCAGGTTAATGCATCCCTTGTCAAATCTTGCATATGCATCCCGCATAGCATACCATCCTTGCATCATATTATTTGAGCTTTGCACGTGGTTGATTGTGTTCCTTTTGCTTGTTTGTCTTTTTTGGGTAGAACCGGGAGACGAGTTCGCTAACGAGGAGCCCGTTGAGTTTGCTTTCGAGGATCCAGTCAACTCTGACAACTTTGCAGGCAAGATGATCATACCCTCGAAATCACTACTATCTTTGCTTTGCTAGATGCTCGCTCTTTTGCTATGCCTATGCTACGATGCCTACCACTTGCTTATCATGCCTACCAAATTGCCATGTTCAGCCTCTAACCCACCATGTCCTAGCAAACCATTGATTGGCTATGTTACCGCTTTGCTCAGCCCCTCTTATAGCGTTGCTAGTTGCAGGTGAAGATTGGAGACCGTTCCTTGTTGGAACATTCTTTACTTGTTGGGATATCATTATATTGCCATGTTATCTTAATGCATATATATACTTGGTAAAGGGTGGAAGGCTCTGCCTCTCGCCTAGTGTTCTGTTCCACTCTTGCCACCCTAGTTTCCGTCATATCGGTGTTATGTTCCCGGATTTTGCGTTCCTTACGCGGTTGGGTGATAATGGGAACCCCTTGATAGTTCGCCTTGATTAAAGCTTTTCCAGCAATGCCCAACCTTGGTTTTACCATTTGCCACCTAGCCTCTTTTTCCCTTGGGTTTCCGGAGCCCGAGGGTCATCTTATTTAAACCCCCCCCCCTCGGGCCAGTGCTCCTCTGAGTGTTGGTCCGAACCAGGCAGCCTGCGGGGCCACCTCGGGAAACTCGAGGGTTGGTTTTACTTGTAGCTTGACCTATCTAAGTGTGCCCTGAGAAAGAGATATGTGCAGCTCCTATCGGGATTTGTCGGCACATTCGGGCGGTGTGGCTGGATTTGTTTTAACCTGTCGAAGTGTCTTGAAGAACCGAGGTACCGAGTCTGATCGGAACGTCTCGGGAGGAGGTCTATTCCTTCGTTGACCGTGAAAGCTTGTCATGGGCTAAGTTGGGACTCCCCTGCAGGGATTTGAACTTTCGAAAGTCGTGCCCGCGGTTATGGGCAGATGGGAATTTGTTAATGTCCGGTTGTAGATAACTTGAACTTAACTTAATTAAAATGAATCAACAGTGTGAGTTACCGTGATGGTCTCTTCTCGGCAGAGTCCGGGAAGTGAACACGGTGTTGGAGTAATGCTTGCGCAGGTTGTTCTCTAGGTTCTCGTTCGCCCTGTGCCTCCTCTTCTCGCTCTCTTTTGCAAACAGGATAGCCACCATATATGCTAGTCGCTTGCTGCAGCTCCACATGTTTTCCCTTGCCTTACCTTTAAGCTTAAATAGTCTTGATCGCGAGGGTGCGAGATTGCTGAGTCCCTATGGCTCACAGATTACTATTAAACCAGATGCAGGGCCTGATGATTCCGGTCCAGGTGACGCGCTTGAGCTCAAGTGGGAGTTCAACGAGGACTCTCAACGATACTACGTGTCTTTCCCTGATGATCAGTAGTGGTGCCCAGTTGGGGGTGATCGGGACCGTGTCGCATGTTGGGCTATCTTTTATTTTGGCGTCGTAATCGGGTCATGAGTGTTTGGATGTTGTAATGTTATTTATGTACTTTGTGTGACGTGGTGAGTGTAAGCCGACTATGTATCTCCCCTTTTATTATCTATACTACATGGGATGTTGTGATGATTGCCTAACTTGCGACATTGCTTTCAATGCGGTTATGCGTCTAAGTCGTGCCTCGACACGTGGGAGATATAGCCGCATCGAGGGCGTTACAAGTTGGTATCAGAGCCTTCCCCGACCTTAGGAGCCCCATTGCTTGATCGTTTTAGCATGCGAGTTGTGTCTAGAAAAATGTTTTGAGTCATTTAGGAATTATATATCGGAGAGTTTAGGAATTCTTTTTACTTCCCAGTCTCCTCATCGCTCTAGTAAGGCATCCTGACGTAGAGTTTTGACTCTTCTCTTCTCAAATTTCACTAAAAAAATTTAGGATCACGCGGGTATCTTGGAATCGTTTTGATGGTTTTATGACGAGAACATTGTCTTGGTGCCTCCTGTCAGGGGTTTTGTGGAAGTGTCCCGGGGAGTTGAGCTCTGAGGTGTTGTTGTCATAATTTTATCGTTGCAGTTCTGGAATACCTGAGTTTAGTACGCCGACATCGAAAATCTCTTTTATGCAGTTCGTTGGTGAGATAACCTCGACGCCACCCAGTACTGGGGCGGGAGTTCGGGAGTATCGCCATAACTTGTATAACGGATGCTTTTTGAAGGTTGAGGTAGATGGTTTCCGAAGTTTTTCTTGGTTATGTGTTGAAGGATGGATATAGCTGGATGTAGGATTTGCTAGAATTGGGTGAGATATTATGCTTCCCATGTATCCCCAACACCTGATTGCATAACCGGAAAGGTTCGGGAGTTTCATAGGTGGGAATTCTCATAGCTCTAGTTCTTCTTCCACGGATAATTGGTTTGAGATTGGGATTTCTTACCGAGTATTCGTTCTTGATCCGTACCTTGTCGATTTATTTCTCTACCTAAATTCTAAGTGGCTTCTCAATTTAGGGATATGTGACCATTTCAAGAGGAATGCATTCGTTCATTTTGTTCAGATGTGAAGACTTTATGTTGCAATTTTCATTCCGTTGGATTCAGCTTCATTTATCTGTCTATGTGCTAATGGTGGTCAACCTCTTCAGGATGGCTCCCGCTAAGAGCACCAATCAGAATCAGAATGAAGATCCGCCACCACCTCCACCTCCTCCGGAGGCATGGCAAGCTGTGATGGCCGCAACCAATGCAAACACACAGTTGATCATGCAAATTCTTCAAGAGCGCAATCAAGGCAACCAAGGGAACCAAGGCAACAATCAGAATCACTTTGCTACACTCAACCAGTTCCTTGCTAACGGGCCAAAGACTTTCAGCAATTGTGTTGAGGCAACCGATGCTGACGATTGGCTCGCGGATCTGGGCAAGCATTTCGAGTGCAGTAACGTCAGGCCTGAGGACTTCGTCAAGTTCGCATCCTTCCAACTCAAAGATCAAGCTGCAGAATGGTTCCAGCAGTACAAGGATTCCAGAGGTGGACGTGCTATTACCTGGGATGAATTCCGTCAAGACTTCAAAGCTCATCATATTCCCTAGAGCGTGGTGAAAGCAAACGTGAGGAATTCCGCAACCTGAAGCAAGGCTCTTTGTCTGTCTATGACTACAACAAGTTGTTTCAGAAGCTCGCCCGCTTTGCCAAGCAGGACGTCCCTGATGAGAAGAGCATGATATACCAGTTCAGGGGTGGTCTCAGAGAAGAAATTCAGCTAGCTCTTGTTCTCTTTGAGCCCTTGAGGTACGATGAGTTCTACAACATGGCATTGAAGCAAGAGGCCGCTCAACTGAGGTGTGATGCTTCCAAGAAGCGAGTCAGAGATGCTACTCCTTCTTCCTCTACTCAAGTGGCCAAGCAGCAGAAGTATTGGCTTCCTCCTCCTCCGTTCCGTCAGCCGTATCAGCAGAAGAGCAAAGGTGGCAGTGGATCTTCCCACCCACCCAACCCTGGCTTTCAGAACAAGAATTCGTCTCAAGCTCCAAGATCTAGTGCTCTGTATCACCGTCCGCTTTCAGAGGTCACGTGCAACAAGTGCCAACAGAAGGGTCACTATGCCAACAAGTGTTTCAACCAGAGGCGTCTTCCTCCTCCTCCTCCTGTGAGATCGGCAAGTACAGTTGTGGTCAAGCATAACCCCAAGCACGCCAAGGTCAACTTGCTGAATGCAGCCCAGGCAGAGGACTCATCAGATGTCATCATGGGTAACCTTCCTGTTAACGATATTCCTACAAGAGTTCTTTTTGACACGGGTGCATCGCATTGTTTCATGTCAAAGCCATTTTTTACCAAGCATGAGTTCGTTTCTTCTCATTTGGGCAAACAAATGGATATCGTTTCTCCTGGCAAACGTTTGAGTGCAAGTCTGGAGGTGCCAGATGTTACTATCACGTTGGGCGACTACAAGTTCCTTTCTTCCCCAATGGTTCTTGGTAACTCGGATATTGATCTTATTCTCGGAATGGATTGGCTTTCTAAGAACAAGGCTCAGCTTGATTGTGCAGCCAGGCAGATTCAATTGACTCATTCGTCTAAGGATGTAATTGTCTTTGCCGCTCGTGATAATACCATCCGTCTATTTTCTCTCAATGAGAAGGGTGAACTGGATGCTATCTCGCAAATTCCAGTCGTTTGCGAATATCAAGACGTCTTTCCAGAAGAGCTTCCAAGAATGCCTCCGCACCGGCCAGTTGAATTCGTCATCGATCTTGAGCCTGGCACAGAACCAGTGTGCAAGAGTCCTTACAAGCTCGGACCTGAAGAGTTGAAGGAGTTGAAGAAGCAACTCGATATTCAAGAGAGAATGGGTCTCATCCGGCCTAGTTCTTCTCCGTGGGGTTGTGGTGTTCTTTTTGTGAAGAAGAAGGATGGAACGGACCGACTTTGTGTTGACTACCGTCCATTGAACAAGAAGACCATCAAGAACAAATACCCACTTCCCAACATCAACGAGCTGTTCGAACAACTCAAAGGTGCCCAAGTATTCTCCAAGCTTAATCTCCGTATGGGTTATCATCAGATTTGAATCCGTGAGCAAGATATTCCCAAGACGGCTTTCAGGACAAGCTATGGGTCATACGAATACACTGTCATGTCTTTTGGCCTCGTCAATGCTCCTCCGGCGTTCTCTCGCATGATGAACTTCATCTTCAACGCCTACACCAATGACTTCGTTTTGGTCTATCTTGACGACATTCTGGTTTTCTCAAAGAACAAGGAAGATCATGCCAAGCACTTGCGTTTGGTGCTTGATAAACTGAGGGAACACCAGTTCTACGCCAAGTTCTCCAAGTGCGAATTTTGGCTCGATGAGGTTCTTTATCTTGGTCATATCATCTCTGCCAAGGGCATCACGGTGAATCCTGAGAAGGTGTCTGCAATTGTGAATTGGGAACCTCCTCGGAACATGAAGCAACTCCGTAGCTTCCTCGGTCTCGCAAGCTATTGCCGAAGATTCGTTGAAAACTTTTCTAAGATCGCGAAGCCTCTCTCAAATCTTCTCCAAAAACACGTCAAGTACGTTTGGTCTCCAGAGTGTGACATTGCTTTCAACACTTTGAAAGAGAAATTGATCACTGCTCCAGTTCTGACTCCGCCTGATGAATCCAAGCCGTACGAGGTCTTTTGCGATGCCTCTCTCCAAGGTCTTGGCGCAGTGTTGATGCAAGAGAAGAAAGTTGTTGCTTATACCTCTTGCCAGTTGAAGCCCAATGAGAATAACTACCCCACTCATGATCTCGAGTTGGCGGCAGTTGTGCATGCTCTTTTGACTTGGAGACATCTCTTATTGGGAAGAAAAGTGGACATTTTCACTGACCACAAGAGTCTCAAGTACATCTTCACTCAGCCTAATCTCAACCTCAGGCAAACTCGATGGGTCGAAATGATTCAAGAGTATAATCCGAGTATCGAGTATACTCCAGGCAAGGCCAATGTGATTGCTGACGCTTTGAGCAGGAAAGCTTACTGCAACAGTCTGTTTCTCAAGCCTTATCAACCCGGGCTTTGTGAAGCTTTCCGCAAACTTAATCTACAAGTTGTTCCTCAAGGTTTCCTCGCCAACCTTCAAGTCTCTCCTACCTTGGAAGACCAGATTCGCCAAGCCCAGCTTCTTGATGCTATGGTGAGAAAGGTGAAGATTGGGATTGCCAAGAGTCAACCCAAGTACAAGTGCTACCGCCTTGATGACAAGGATACTCTCTTCTTTGAGGATCGTATTGTCGTGCCCAAAGGTGAACTTCGTAAAGTGATCATGAATGAGGCTCACAATTCTCTCCTCTCCATCCACCCTGGGAGCACGAAGATGTATCAGGACCTCAAGCAGGCTTATTGGTGGACTCGAATGAAGCGCGAGATTGCTCAATTCGTGAATGAATGTGATGTCTGCAGAAGAGTGAAGGCAGAACACCAAAGGCCAGCTGGTCTCCTCCAACCTCTTGTCATTCCAGAATGGAAGTTTGACCACATTGAGATGGACTTCGTGACTGGGTTTCCAAAGTCCAAGCGTGGCAATGATGCTATATTCGTTGTCATCAACAAACTCACCAAAGTGGCTCACTTTCTGCCTATCAAAGAGTCAATCATTGCAGCTCAATTGGCGGAACTCTATATCTCTCGAATTGTCTCTCTGCACGGTATTCCACAAGTGATCTCTTCAGACCGTGGCAGTATATTTACCTCCAAGTTTTGGGATTCTTTTCAGAAGGCCATGGGCACCAACATCCGCTTCAGCATAGCTTTCCATCCTCAAACTAGCGGTCAAGTCGAGCGTGTCAATCAGATTCTTGAAGATATGCCCAGGGCTTGTGTGATCTCCTTCGGCATGAAGTGGGAGGATTGTCTTCCTTATGCTGAATTCTCCTACAACAACAGTTTTCAAGCAAGTTCGGGCAAGACCCCATTTGAAATTCTGTATGGCAGGAAGTGCCGTACCCCTCTCAACTGGTCCGAAACCGGTGAACGTCAGCTTTTGGGTAATGACTTAATCACAGAGGCAGAGGAAATGTGCAAAGTCATTCGAGATAACCTCAAAGCAGCCCAATCCCGCCAGAAGAGCTACTATGATAGTAAGCATCGTGATTTGGCTTTCGAGATCGGAGATCATGTTTACCTCCGTGTTTCTCCAATGGAAGGTACTCGTCGCTTCGGTATCAAAGGGAAGCTTGCCCCCAGATACGTGGGACCTTTCAAGATTGTCAGCAAGAGAGGCGATCTCGCCTATCAACTCGAGCTTCCTTCAAACTTTGCAAATGTTTATGACGTGTCCCATGTCTCTCAGCTTCGAAAGTGCTTCAAGACTCCTGACCGCACCGTCAACTTCGAGGACATTGAGCTCCAAGAAGATCTCTCTTACCGTGAGCACCCAGTTGCTATTCTTGAAGAGACTGAACGCAAGACCCGCAACAAGTCAATCAAATTTCTCAAAGTCAAGTGGTCACACCATTCCGACCGTGAAGCTACCTGGGAATGCGAGGATCACCTCCGTTCTGAGTACCCAGCGTTCTTTCAGTCATAGATCACGGGACAAGATCCTTTCATAGCGGTGGAGTGTTGTAACACCCCGGATGTGATTTACCCAATATGTACTCCAACTCTTGCCGTTTCTGGCCTTAAGTTATTTTATTTTCTTGGGTTCGGGTTTTTGTCTCCGTGTGTTGTTGTCTTTGTCATGCATCTCATATCATGTCATCATGTGCATTGCATTTGCATACGTGTTCGTCTCATGCATTCGAGCATTTTCCCCGTTGTCCGTTTTGCATTCCGGCGCTTCGTTCTCCTACGATGGTCATTTCTACCTTTCTTTCGCGTGTGGGGATTAAACATTTTTGGATTGGACCGAGACTTGCCAAGCGGCCTTGGTTTACTACCGGTAGACCGCCTATCAAGTTTCATACCATTTGGACTTCGTTTGATACTCCAACGGTTAACCGAGGGACCAAAAAGGCCTCGTGTGTGTTGCATCCAAACACCCCTCCAATTTGGCCCAAAACCCACCAAAACCTGCTCCATCATCTAGAGTGTTTGATCACGATCGCGTGGCCGAAAACCGCACCTCATTTGGACTCTCCTAGCTCCCTCTATGCCTATATATACCCCCCCCCCATTCCAAATCTCGGATCCCCTCTCTCTAAACCCTAAAAAAATCCCAGATCGTGCCGGCCGGACACGTCCGAATCCGGCCGGACAAACCGCCGCGCCGCCAATCAGCCGCCGCCACGTGTCCCCCGCGGGGACCTCTTCGCCGCCAGTGCCGCCGGCCCGCCCAGGCCCGAGGCGGGCCGCCTCTCGCCCGCGCCCGCCGCCGGCTTCTTCCCCGCGCCCGGCCGCCGCTTCGCCGCCCGGCATCGTCTCCGGTGAACCTCGGCGCCACCCCGCCGCCTCTTCACTCCGCTGCGCCGCCCCGGTCCTGCGCCGCCCGCCGCCGCCAAGTCGCGGCCCCGGCCTCCTCCTCACCTCCTCGCCCGGAGAACCCCAAGCCCGGCAAGTTCCTTGACGGATCTGGCCAACTCCGGCGAGCTCGAGCGAAGTCCGACAAACCTCGATCCGCGTGCTGTCCGGATCTGGATCTGAGATCCAAAACGACGGTTGACTTTCTCCCTAACCCTAATTCATTTGCTCCTGTTCATCGTGTCGTAACTCCTCATCCGTAGCTCCGTTTTGGGCATATAGCATATCAAAATGTTCGTCTCAGAGAGTACATCATTTCATGTCATTGCATCATTTTGATTTGAGTTCATCTTGATGCCCGAAATGCTGTTAGAAGAGTGCTTTTTGAGTTAATTGTCAGATCTGCTGCTCCATTTAGCTATTTGTCATTTTTGCCATGATTATTGTGTGCATGATATGCCCATGAGCTCTACATGTGTTTTGTTAAGGGTTTTGCCATCTTTCCAGAGGTGCAACCCATGTATTTTTGCGATGTGTGTGGTGACTAGCACAAGCTTGCAAAGTGAGGCATTTGTTAATGCTGATTTCAGGGACTTAGCATTTCCACTAAGTCCTTGAGCTGTTTATCTCAATATGCCATATGTTCATGTTGTTTCCTAGTGATCCGTGCCTCTTTTGAGGATGATCAGTAAGGATGTTTTGTTAATATTGTAGTGCTCTATCCATCCATGTCTTTGTTTGCAATTATGGAGCACCCTAGCTTGAGTCAATCGAGCTCTACTTTTGCTATTTCGTGAATCTGGGCAGATTGTCTACTTGTTAGCGATTTTGCCGATGATGTTGTAGTTGATCCGTGCATGCTATGGTATTGTTTCTTGCCATGTCTAGCTTGTATTTTGTGTTTTCTTGATGGGTGCATGCTTAGATTGTCATGACTTGCTCTGTAGTGAGTGCATCGAGCTCGTAAACATGCCTACTTGATATCTGTTTTCAGCATGCTCCAGTTTTCACTAAGTCTGAGAACTGATTATGTTTTGCCATGTTCACATGCTTGCAATTGTCTTTCTGATCCCTTTTGGCTCCAGGTCACTAAGGGACTTTTGTTACGCTCTTTGAGTAGCTCCATGCCATGCTTTACTTTGCCATGTTCAGGTCCTGTAGCATATAGTTTTCATGCTCCAAAGAGTGCTATCTGATCTGAAATTCCAGACAAGTGTTCATTTCACTAAGTCTGAGATCTGTTTGCCAAATGCATTTTTGCCATGCTTGTTTGAACTTGTTAATGGATGAATTGGACGTAGCTCAGTGCTAGAATTTTGTTAAGCTTCATGAATGCATCCCTGCCATGTATTTTTATGCCATGTTTGTGTGTTGTAGCATGTTCATCTTGTTGCTTTTAGATGGCTACTTGCTGTAAATCGCACAACGTGGCCATATTTGAATTGCTTGCCATTTCCAAACCGTAACTCCGATTCCGGCGTTCTTTATATCGTTTTCAAGCGATTTCATCTCATCTTTCCAGTGGCACACTTGGATTTCCAAGTTAAGGCCAGGTTAATGCATCCCTTGTCAAATCTTGCATATGCATCCCGCATAGCATACCATCCTTGCATCATATTATTTGAGCTTTGCACGTGGTTGATTGTGTTCCGTTTGCTTGTTTGTCTTTTTTGGGTAGAACCGGGAGACGAGTTCGCTAACGAGGAGCCCGTTGAGTTTGCTTTCGAGGATCCAGTCAACTCTGACAACTTTGCAGGCAAGATGATCATACCCTCGAAATCACTACTATCTTTGCTTTGCTAGATGCTCGCTCTTTTGCTATGCCTATGCTACGATGCCTACCACTTGCTTATCATGCCTCCCAAATTGCCATGTTCAGCCTCTAACCCACCATGTCCTAGCAAACCGTTGATTGGCTATGTTACCGCTTTGCTCAGCCCCTCTTATAGCGTTGCTAGTTGCAGGTGAAGATTGGAGACCGTTCCTTGTTGGAACATTCTTTACTTGTTGGGATATCATTATATTGCCATGTTATCTTAATGCATCTATATACTTGGTAAAGGGTGGAAGGCTCTGCCTCTCGCCTAGTGTTCTGTTCCACTCTTGCCACCCTAGTTTCCGTCATATCGGTGTTATGTTCCCGGATTTTGCGTTCCTTACGCGGTTGGGTGATAATAGGAACCCCTTGATAGTTCGCCTTGATTAAAGCTTTTCCAGCAATGCCCAACCTTGGTTTTACCATTTGCCACCTAGCCTCTTTTTCCCTTGGGTTTCCAGAGCCCGAGGGTCATCTTATTTAAACCCCCCCCCCCTCGGGCCAGTGCTCCTCTGAGTGTTGGTCCAAACCAGGCAGCCTGCGGGGCCACCTCGGGGAAACTCGAGGGTTGGTTTTACTCGTAGCTTGACCTATCTGAGTGTGCCCTGAGAAAGAGATATGTGCAGCTCCTATCGGGATTTGTCGGCACATTCGGGCGGTGTGGCTGGATTTGTTTTAACCTGTCGAAGTGTCTTGAAGAACCGAGGTACCGAGTCTGATCGGAACGTCTCGGGAGGAGGTCTATTCCTTAGTTGACCGTGAGAGCTTGTCATGGGCTAAGTTGGGACTCCCCTACAGGGATTTGAACTTTCAAAAGCTGTGCCCGCGGTTGTGGGCAGATGGGAATTTGTTAATGTCCGGTTGTAGATAACTTGAACTTAACTTAATTAAAATGAATCAACAGTGTGAGTTACCGTGATGGTCTCTTCTCGGCGGAGTCCGGGAAGTGAACACGGTGTTGGAGTAATGCTTGCGTAGGTTGTTCTCTAGGTTCTCGTTCGCCCTGTGCCTCCTCTTCTCGCTCTCTTTTGCGAACAGGATAGCCACCATATATGCTAGTCGCTTGCTGCAGCTCCACATGTTTTCCCTTGCCTTACCTTTAAGCTTAAATAGTCTTGATCGCGAGGGTGCGAGATTGCTGAGTCCCTATGGCTCACAGATTACTATTAAACCAGATGCAGGGCCTGATGATTCTGGTCCAGGTGACGCGCTTGAGCTCCAGTGGGAGTTCGACGAGGACTCTCAACGATACTACGTGTCTTTCCCTGATGATCAGTAGTGGTGCCCAGTTGGGGGTGATCGGGACCGTGTCGCATGTTGGGTTATCTTTTATTTTGGCGTCGTAGTCGGGCCATGAGTGTTTGGATGTTGTAATGTTATTTATGTACTTTGTGTGACGTGGCGAGTGTAAGCCGACTATGTATCTCCCCTTTTATTATCTATACTACATGGGATGTTGTGATGATTGCCTAACTTGCGACATTGCTTTCAATGCGGTTATGCCTCTAAGTCGTGGCTCGACACGTGGGAGATATAGCCGCATCGAGGGCGTTACAGTTTGTCTTCAACATTGATTTGACTTTTAAGTTTATCTTCGCAATGTTGAGTGGGTCTCATACTGATATATATATACGTGTTCTGTCCTCTACAGCATTCACTTATAGCTATGTCTTCACTCTTGAATTTTTCTGATCTAAGTGAATGTGATCAGGCCCTAACCCCCTCTATGCTTCTACCTCAAATTCTATCTATCCAAGTCATATGCACTCTGTTGAAACCTGTCAAATGTCTTCTCTGAGTCCTTGTCAGCAGAAGACACAGAGACAAACATTTAAATCTGTTTTAAATGCCATATCTTTTTTGCCTGAATACCGGAGAAGCCGGAATGACCACCCGACAATCCAGGCGTGCGTGGGAACATGGAACAACTTCCAATAAATTGCATGCAGGCCACGTGTCCTTCAGATGTGAACTGCCAGGGGCACCTGCGTAATTTCGCTGTGTCGTCCCTATCCTACACACACACCACGGTCATTATCTCTTCTTCCACCTCGCCACCTCACCCAAACCCTAGCCCCTCCGCTAGCTCGAGTCGACGCCGGAGACGAAGCGCTTAGCTGCCGCGATTTCTTCGACACCGTCCTCACGCCGGCCGCGGACCTTGTCCTCTCTGCCGCCGCCATAGGTGTCTTTCTTCACCAAGTTACGGCATGGGAGATTGAACTGCTCGGCTTCAAAACTCTGCATCGTCTAGCAGTTCGTCAGCGGTAAATAAAACTCTATTTTTGCTATCTTTTGATCCGTCAGATCCATCCACTTTGATCAAAAGTGGTTTCTACACTTCCAAAATCTGGATCTGTCTTTATCTGCATCTCATATTATGCTAAGGGTATTCACTTATGCTTCATAACTAGTTAGATTCCTTACTTGTACTTATTCATGGATTCGTACAAATCTGGAACCAACTCTCTTCAAATTAGTGAATGTCTTCGCACTATGAGGTCAATGTCCTCAAACCGATTTATCTTCAAAATCTTCTAAGAATGCATATGACCTCTTCCCCTTCCCTCGCAACTTAATGCTGTCATAGGTACATGTCCGTGGGAGAATCCCTTGGTTCTCATAGTCTCCATTCATTTGCAGAGATCTTACAGCATCACATTCACTCCCCTGAAGCCAGTTCTTGTCTGACCAGTAGATGAAAGCCTTTCACTGTTCTGAAGAAAATCAATCTAAATACAATGGCAATAGAGAAATCAGCTAGAAAAGGTGGCAAGCAGCGCAGAGGCAACATAGTTCTAGATCTGCCTCCGGATCTGTATGAATTGTACAAGTCAGATCCTGAAGAAAGTTACGGCCAGCGCAAGACCCGAATCCAATGGATTCGAATATATTGGGCTAAACAGTGGTTCAAGCATAACTTTGTGACCCCTGAATATGCAGAGAAGAATGCTATCAAGCGCCGATGGGGTGATATCCTGTACAGGAATCTACGGCCAAAGTCGAAGCCTGAAGCCATTGCCCAAGGCTTCTACCCATGCATGGTCCAAGGACCGAAGCCTGAGAATGCCGACCTATCATCCATGGTATGGTGTCGCGAAGAAAATTTGTTCAAGCGCAACTATTAGTTTGCCAAGGAGTCAGCTACAAAGAACATGAAGGAGCTAGCACTCAACTTCAACCCTGGTCCATCTGCTTCAAGGGTTGATGGCACATGCGATGCCAATCCAAATGTCATCGTCCCCTTCGACAATTTCGATGGCCTCCTCTCTAACATCGCTGCTTAGAGGGCTACGGTGGATCAATCTGCTGATGACGCATATTCTAAAGATGCGCCAGCGCCACCGAAGCAGATGAAGAAGAAGTGAAAAGTTTCGAAGCCCTCTGCCACACCAAAAGCTTCGACTGTGAAGCCATTAACCACTGCACGTCCTGAAGCCAGTGTGTAGTCTGAAGATTTGTCTCGTGTCTCCAAGAAGGCCGAGAAGTCCAAGAAAACCAAGAAGCCCAAGAAGATTTCTGGGCATCAACTAACTCGTGCTGCCGTTCTGCGTAACGAGGAAGACACCATTGATCTGTCTAGTGATGAAGATCTTGGTGATGACACACTTGAGCAGCTGATCAAGAGCAAGCAAGAGGCAGAGATCTTCAATGATCTGCCCCTCTTTGATGTTGACATTCTGAAAAACTTCATCGATGAGTGGTTTGATGACCAGAGCATCGGTATTGATGATCTTCAGCTGCCTGTGGACATCAGCGTCACCTTCCACGGAGCCATTGCCAATGAACTGGTCGTGGCTCAGAAAATCGTCGAGCTGAAAAACAAGACTGATTATGAGAAGGCACATTTCAAGAAGGACATGGCCAAGCTCAGCATGGCAGATGTTCAAATCTTCAAGAAGATGATGCATGATCTCAAAGAAGAGCTTCACAAGAAGAGGGAAGAAGCCAAAGGCTCACGGGAGCGCATGAAGTACTTCACAGAGAAATGTGTTCAAGCCCACAATGAAGCAGAAAAGCTCAAAGCTCTTGGGCGTCCTGGCATCGATCCCGGGATGGCTTCCAAGCAAAAGAAGAAGTCTGTTGTGGCCCAAACTGAAGCATCAAGGCAGGAAGAACCTCGCATTGTCTTCCCTGCCAGCATGACAGGCTTGAAGCCTAAGGTCACCTCAGCAGCTTCAGAGCTGAAAAAGACAAGGGCAGCTGAAGACGAAGCTAGGAAACGCAAGCACATGGATGCGTCGGATGATGCATTGTCCAAGAAGAAATTGAAGACAAAGTCTTCAAAGAAAGAGCGTGTTGCGGCCTCTGAGCCCCTTATTGTTGAGCCCATTTCTGTTGCTCTTCCAGCCTCCACCAACCAAGAGTGTCGTCTTGTGATTCATGAGCCTGCTTCCATAGAGGCTCCTGAAAATGAAGAAGTTCCAGCTGTTGACCCTCTCACAGCTGAAGACATTGGTCGTGATGACAATGTTGAAGATGATGTAGTCCTTTCTCAACTCGAGCCCCAGTCGGTATCATCGCCTGCTCCCACGAGCAGTGAACTTATCAGCATTGGTCGTCCATTGACGCCAATTGCTCGGGATGACTCATGGGCCGAGCGCCCTCAGCAAGACACCTCCGTCCATGATGAGACACCCAGAACTCCATGTTGGGGAACGTAGTAATTTCAAAAAAAATTCCTACGCACACGCAAGATCATGGTGATGCATAGCAACGAGAGGGGAGAGTGTTGTCCACGTACCCTCATAGACCGAAAGCGGAAGCGTTAGCACAACGCGGTTGATGTAGTCGTACATCTTCACGATCCGACCAATCAAGTACCGAACGCACGGCACCTCCGGGTTCTGCACACGTTCAACTCGATGACGTCCCTCGAACTCCGATCCAGCCGAGTGTTGAGGGAGAGTTTCGTCAGCACGACGGCGTGGTGACGATGATGATGTTCTACCAACGCAGGGCTTCGCCTAAGCACCGCTACGATATCACCGAGGTGGATTATGGTGGAGGGGGCACCGCACACGGCTAAGAGATCAAGAGATCAATTGTTTTGTGTTTGGGGTGCCCCTGCCCCCGTATATAAAGGAGTGGAGGAGGGGAGGGCCGGCCCTCTCTATGGCGCGCCCTAGGGGAGTCCTACTCCCACCGGGAGTAGGATTCCCCCTTTCCTAGTAGAACTAGGAGCCCTTCCAAGTAGTAGGAGTAGGAGGGAAGGAAAGGGAAGGGAAAAGGAGAAGGAAGGAAGGGGGTGCCCCCCCCTAGTCCAATTCGGACCAGCCCATGGGGAGGGGTGCGGCCACCCTTTGAGGCCTTTCTCTCCTTTCCCGTATGGCCCATTAAGGCCCAATACGAATTCCCTTAACTCCCCAGTACTCCCGAAAATACCCGAATCACTCGAAACCTTTCCGATGTCCGAATATAGTCGTCCAATATATCGATCTTTATGTCTCGACCATTTCGAGACTCCTCGTCATGTCCCTGATCTCATCTGGGACTCCGAACTCCTTCGGTACATCAAAACACATAAACTCATAATATAACCATCATTGAACTTTAAGTGTGCGGACCCTACGGGTTCGAGAACTATGTAGACATGACCGAGACACATCTCCGGTCAATAACCAATAGCGGAACCTGGATGCTCATAATGGCTCCTACATATTCTATGAAGATCTTTATCAGTCAAACCGCATAACAACATACGTTGTTCCCTTTGTCATCGGTATTTTACTTACCCGAGATTCAATCGTCGGTATCTCAATACCTAGTTCAATCTCGTTACCGGCAAGTCTCTTTACTCGTTCCGTAACACATCATCCCGCAACTAACTCATTAGTTGCAATGCTTGCAAGGCTTATAGTGATGTGCATTACCGAGTGGGCCCAGAGATACCTCTCCGACAATCGAAGTGACAAATCCTAATCTAGAAATACACCAACCCAACAAGTACCTTCGGAGACACCTGTAGAGCACATTTATAATCACCAAGTTACGTTGTGACGTTTGGTAGCACACAAAGTATTCCTCCGGTAAACGGGAGTTGCATAATCTCATAGTCATATGAACATGTATAAGTCATGAAGAAAGCAATAGCAACAAACTAAACGATCAAGTGCTATGCTAACGGAATGGGTCAAGTCAATCACATCATTATCTAATGATGTGATCCCGTTAAACAAATGACAACTCATGTCTATGGCTAGGAAACTTAACCATCTTTGGTTCAACGAGCTAGTCAAGTAGAGGCATAATAGTGACATACTGTTTGTCTATGTATTCACACATGTATTATGTTTCCGGTTAATACAATTCTAGCATGAATAATAAACATTTATCATGATATAAGGAAATAAATAATAACTTTATTATTGCCTCTAGGGCATATTTCCTTCAGTCTCCCACTTGTACTAGAGTCAATAATCTAGTTCACATCGCCATGTGATTTAACATTAATAGTTCACATCACCATGTGATTAACACCCATAGTTCACATCGTCATGTGACCAACAGCCAAAGGGTTTACTAGATTCAATAATCTAGTTCACATCGCTATGTAATTAACACCCAAAGAGTACTAAGGTGTGATCATGTTTTGCTTGTGAGAGAAGTTTAATCAACGGGTCTGCCACATTCAGATATGTAAGTGTTTTGCAAATTTCTATGTCAACAATGCTCTGCACGGAGCTACTCTAGCTAATTGCTCCCACTTTCAATGTGTATCCAGATTGAGATTTAGAGTCATCTGGATCAGTGTCAAAACTTGCATCGACGTAACCCTTTACGATGAACCTTTTGCCACCTCCATAATCGAGAAACATATCCTTATTCCACTAAGGATAATTTTGACCAATGTCCAGTGGTCTACTCCTAGATCACTATTGTACTCCCTTGCCAAACTCAGGGCAAGGTATACAATAGGTCTGGTACACAGCATGGCATACTTTATAGAACCTATGGCTGAGGCATAGGGAATGACTTTCATTCTCTCTCTATCTTCTGCCGTGGTCGGGTTTTGAGTCTTACTCAACTTCACACCTTGTAACACAGGCAAGAACTCCTTCTTTGATTGTTCCATTTTGAACTACTTCAAAATCTTGTCAAGGTATGTACTCATTGAAAAACTTATCAAGCGTCTTGATCTATCTCTATAGATCTTGATGCTCAATATGTAAGCAGCTTCACCGAGGTCTTTCTTTGAAAAACTCCTTTCAAACATTCCTTTATGTTTTGCAGAATAAATCTACATTATCTCCGATCAACAATATGTCATACACATATCTTTATCAGAAATGTTGTAGTGCTCTCACTCACTTTCTTGTAAATACAGGCTTCACCGCAAGTCTGTATAAAACTATATGCTTTGATCAACTTATCAAAGCGTATATTCCAACTCCGAGATGCTTGCACCAGTCCATAGATGGATCGCTGGATCTTGCATATTTCGTTAGCACCTTTAGGATTGACAAAACCTTCTGGTTGCATCATATACAACTCTTCTTTAATAAATTCATTAAGGAATGCAGTTTTGTTTATCCATTTGCCAGATTTCATAAAATGCGGCAATTGCTAACATGATTCGGACAGACTTAAGCATAGATACGAGTGAGAAACTCTCATCGTAGTCAACACCTTGAACTTGTCGAAAACCTTTTTGCGACAATTCTAGCTTTGTAGATAGTAACATTACTATCAGCTTCCGTCTTCCTCTTGAAGATCCATTTAATCTCAATGGCTCGCTGATCAATGGGCAAGTCAATCAAATTCCATACTTTGTTATCATACATGGATCTCATCTCAGATTTCATGGCCTCAAGCCATTTCGCGGAATCTGGGCTCATCATCGCTTCCTCATAGTTCGTAGGCTCGTCATGGCAAGTAACATGACCTCCAGAACAGGATTACCGTACCACTCTGGTGCGGATCTCACTCTGGTTTACCTACGAGGTTCAGTAGTAACTTGATCTGAAGTTACATGATCATCATCATTAATCTTCCTCACTAATTGGTGTAGTAGTCACAGGAACAGATTTCTGTGATGAACTACTTTGCAATAAGGGAGCAGGTACAGTTACCTCATCAAGTTCTACTTTCCTCCCACTCACTTCTTTCGAGAGAAACTCCTTCTCTAGAAAGGATCCATTCTCAGCAACGAATATCTTGCCTTCGGATCTATGATAGAAGGTGTACCCAACAATTTCTTTTGGGTATCCTATGAAGACGCACTTCTCCGATTTGGGTTTGAGCTTATCAGGTTGAAACTTTTTCACATAAGCATTGCAACCTCAAACTTTAAGAAACGACAACTTAGGTTTCTTGCCAAACCATAGTTCATACGGTGGCGTCTCAACGGATTTAGATGGTGCCCTATTTAACGTGAATGTAGCTGTCTCTAATGCATAACCTCAAAATGATAGCGGTAAATCAGTAAGAGATGTCATAGATCGCACCATATCTAATAAAGCACGGTTACGACGTTCGGACACACTATTACACTGTGGTGTTCCAGGTGGCGTGAGTAGTGAAACTATTTCACATTGTTTTAACTGAAGGCCAAACTCGTAACTCAAATATTTTATTTCTGTGATCATATCGTAGAAACTTTTATTATTGTTACGATGATTCTCCACTTCACTCTGAAATTCTTTGAACTTTTCAAATATTTCAGACTTGTGTTTCATCAAGTAGATATACTCATATCTGCTCAAATCATCTGTGAAGATCAGAAAATAATGATACCTGCCGCGAGCCTCAATATTCATCGGACCACATACATCAGTATGTATGATTTCCAACAAATCTGTTGCTCGCTCCATTGTTCCGAAGAACGGTGTTTTAGTCATCTTGCCCAAGAGGCATGGTTCGCAAGCATCAAGTGATTCGTAATCAAGTGATTCCAAAAGCCCATCGGCATGGAGTTTCTTCATGCACTTTACACCAATATGACCTAAACGGCAGTGCCACAAATAAGTTGCACTATCATTATTAACTTTGCATCTTTTGGCTTCAATATTATGAATATGTGTATCACTACGATCGAGATCCAACGAACCATTTTCATTGGGTGTGTAACCATATAAGGTTTTATTCATGTAAACAGAACAACAATTATTCTCTAACTTAAATGAATAACCGTATTGCAATAAACATGATCAAATCATATTCATGCTCAACGCAAACACCAAATAACACTTATTTAGGTTCAACACTAATCCCGAAAGTATAGGGAGTGTGCGATGATGATCATATCAATCTTGGAACTACTTCCAACATACATCGTCACTTCACCCTTAACTAGTTTCTGTTCATTCTGCAACTCCCGTTTCGAGTTACTACTCTTAGCAATAGAACCAGTATCAAATACTGAGGGGTTGCTACGAACACTAGTAATATATACATCAATAATATGTATATCAAATATACCTTTGTTCACTTTGCCATCCTTCTTATCCACCAAATACTTGGGGTAGTTCCGCTTCCAGTGACCAGTTCCTTTGCAGTAGAAGCACTTAGTCTCAGGCTTAGGTCCAGACTTGGGCTTCTTCACTTGAGAAACAACTTGCTTGTCGTTCTTCTTGAAGTTCCCCTTCTTCCCTTTGCCCTTTTCTTGAAACTAGTGGTCTTGTTAACCATCAACACTTGATGCTTTTCTTGATTTCTACCTTCGTCGATTTCAGCATCACGAAGAGCTTGGGAATCGTTTCCATTATCCCTTGCATACTATAGTTCATCACGAAGTTCTACTAACTTGGTGATGGTGACTAGAGAATTCTATCAATCACTATTTTATCTGGAAGATTAACTCCCACTTGATTCAAGCGATTGTAGTACCCAGACAATCTGAGCACATGCTCACTGCTTGAGCTATTCTCCTCCATCTTTTAGCTATAGAACTTGTTGGAGACTTCATATCTCTCAACTCGGGTATTTACTTGAAATATTAACTTCAACTCCTGGAACATCTCATATGGTCCATGACGTTCAAAACGTCTTTGAAGTCCCGATTCTAAGCCGTTTAAGCATGGTGCACTAAACTATCAAGTAGTCATCATATTGAGCTAGCCAAACGTTAATAACATCTGCATCTGCTCCTGCAATAGGTTTGTCACCTAGCGGTGCATCAAGGATATAATTCTTCTGTGCAGCAATGAGGATAAACCTCATATCACGGATCCAATCCGCATCATTGCTACTAACATTTTTCAACTTAGTTTTCTCTAGGAACATATAAAAATTAAACGGGGAGCAACATCACGAGCTATTGATCTACAACATAGATATGCTAATACTACCAGGACTAAGTTCATGATAAATTAAAGTTCAATTAATCATATTACTTAAGAACTCCCACTTAGAAAGACATCCCTCTAATCTTCTAAGTGATCACGTCATCCAAATCAACTAAATCATAACCGATCATCACGTGAAATGGAGTAGTTTTCAATGGCGAACATCACTATGTTGATCATATCTACTATATGATTCACGCTCGACCTTTCGGTCTCGGTGTTCCGAGGCCATATCTGCATATCCTAGGCTCATCAAGTTTAACTTGAGTATTCTGCATGTGCAAAACTGGCTTGCACCCGTTGTAGATGGACGTAGAGCTTATCACACCCGATCATCACATGGTGTCTGGGAACGACGAACTTTGGCAACGGTGCATACTCAGGGAGAACACTTTTATCTTGAAATTTAGTGAGAGATCATCTTATAATGCAACCGTCATAACTAAGCAAAGTAAGATGTATAAAAGATAAACATCTCATGCAATCAAAATATGTGACATGATATGGCCATCATCATCTTGTGCCTTTGATCTCTATCTCCAAAGCATCGTCATGATCTCCATCGTCACCGGCATGACACCATGATCTCCATTATCTTGATCTATATCAATGTGTCATCACATGGTCGTCTCGCCAACTATTTCTCTTGCAACTATTGCTATCGCATAGCGATAAAGTAAAGCAATTATTTGGCGCTTGCATCTTATGCAATAGAGAGACAACCATAAGGCTTTTGCCAGTTGCCGATAACTTCAACAAAACATGATCATCTCATACAACAACTTATATCTCATCATGTCTTGACCATATCACATCACAACATGCCCTGCAAAAACAAGTTAGACGTCCTCTACTTTGTTGTTGCAAGTTTTACGTGGCTGCTACTGGGCTTAGCAAGAACCGTTCTTACCTACGCATCAAAACCACAACGATAGTTTGTCAAGTTGGTGCTGTTTTAACCTTCGCAAGGACCGGGCGTAGCCACACTCGGTTCAACTAAAGTTGGAGAAACTGACACCCGCCAGCCACCTGTGTGCAAAGCACGTCGGGAGAACCGGTCTCGCGTAAGCGTACGCGTAATGTCGGTCCGGGCCGCTTCGTCCAACAATGCCGCCGAACCAAAGTATGACATGCTGGTAAGTAGTATGACTTATATCGCCCACAACTCACTTGTGTTCTACTCGTGCACATAACATCAACACATAAAACCTGGCTCGGATGCCACTGTTGGGGAACGTAGTAATTTCAAAAAAAATCCTACGCACACGCAAGATCATGGTGATGCATAGCAACGAAAGGGGAGAGTGTGACCTACGTACCCTCGTAGACCGACAGCGGAAGCGTTAGCACAACACGGTTGATGTAGTCGTACGTCTTCACGGCCCGACCGATCAAGCACCGAAACTATGGCACCTCCAAGTTTTAGCACACGTTCAGCTCGATGACGATCCCCGGACTCCGATCCAGCAAAGTGTCGGGGAAGAGTTCCGTCAGCACGACGGCATGGTGACGATCTTGATGTTCTACCGTCGCAGGGCTTCGCCTAAGCACCGCTACAATATTATCGAGGAGTATGGTGGAAGGGGGCACCGCACACGGCTAAGAATATGATCACGTGGATCAACTTGTGTGTCTAGGGGTGCCCCCTTCCCCCGTATATAAAGGAGCAAGGGGAGGAGGCTGGCCGGCCCCTATTGGCGCGCCAGGAGGAGTCCTCCTCCTAGTAGGAGTAGGACTCCTACTAGGAGGGGGAAGGAAGTGGGGAGGGAGAAGGAAAGGGGGGCGCCGCCCCCCCCCCCTCTCCTAGTCCAATTCGGACCAGGGGGAGGAGGCGCGCGGCCCACCCTGGCTGCCCCTCTCTCTCCACTAAGGCCCATATGGCCAATTACTTCTCCCGGTAGGGTTCCGGTAACCCTCCGGCTCTCCGGTTTTCTCCGAAATCACCCGGAACACTTCCGGTGTCCGAATATAGCCGTCTAATATATCAATCTTTATGTCTCGACCATTTCGAGACTCCTCGTTATGTTCGTGATCACATCCGGGACTCTGAACTAACTTCGGTACATCAAAACTCATAAACTCATAATATAACTGTCATCGAAACCTTAAGCGTGCGGACCCTACGGGTTTGAGAACAATGTAGACATGACCGAGACACATCTCCGGTCAATAACCAATAGCGGAACCTGGATGCTCATATTGGCTCCTACATATTCTACGAAGATCTTTATCGGTCAGACCGCATAACAACATACGTTGTTCCCTTTGTCATCGGTATTTTACTTGCCCGAGATTCGATCGCCGGTATCTCAATACCTAGTTCATTCTCATTACCGGCAAGTCTCTTTACTCGTTTCGTAATACATCATCTCGCAACTAACTCATTAGTTGAAATGCTTGCAAGGCTTATGTGATGTGCATTACCGAGAGGGCCCAGAGATACCTCTCCGACAATCGGAGTGACAAATCCTAATCTCGAAATACGCCAACCCAACATGTTGAAGGAAATATGCCCTAGAGGCAATAATAAAGTTATTATTTATTTCCTTATGATCATGATAAATGTTTATTATTCATGCTAGAATTGTATTAACCGGAAACATAATACATGTGTGAATACATAGACAAACAAAGTGTCACTAGTATGCCTCTACTTGACTAGCTCGTTAATCAAAGATGGTTATGTTTCCTAACCATGAACAATGAGTTGTTATTTGATTAACGGGATCACATCATTAAGAGAATGATCTGATTGACATGACCCATTCCATTAGCTTAGCACCCGATCGTTTAGTATGTTGCTATTGCTTTCTTCATGACTTATACATGTTCCTATAACTATGAGATTATGCAACTCCCGTTTGCCGGAGGAACACTTTGTGTGCTACCAAACGTCATAACGTAACTGGGTGATTATAAAGGAGCTCTACAGGTGTCTCCAAAGGTACATGTTGGGTTGGCGTATTTCGAGATTAGGATTTGTCACTCCGATTGTCGGAGAGGTATCTCTGGGCCCTCTCGGTAATGCACATCACTTAAGCCTTGCAAGCATTGCAACTAAATGAGTTAGTTGCGGGATGATGTATTACAGAACGAGTAAAGAGACTTGCCGGTAACGAGATTGAACTAGGTATTGGATACCGACGATCAAATCTCGGGCAAGTAACATACCGATGACAAAGGGAACAACGTATGTTGTTATGCGGTCTGACCGATAAAGATCTTCGTAGAATATGTAGGAGCCAATATGGGCATCCAGGTCCCGCTATTGGTTATTGACCGGAGACGTGTCTCGGTCATGTCTACATTGTTCTCGAACCCGTAGGGTCCGCACGCTTAAGGTTACGATGACAGTTATATTATGAGTTTACATGTTTTGATGTACCGAAGGAGTTCGGAGTCCCGGATGAGATCAGGGACATGACGAGGAGTCTCGAAATGGTCGAGACGTAAAGATTCATATATTGGATTATATGGTTAGGCCAAGGGGTCAAGCCCATGAGGCTTTAGGTCGGTGCAAAAGGAGTTTTGCGGAGGCCAGGGGGCCAAACGCCGGAGACCCTGGCGTCTGGCCCTGGGCCAGACGCCAAGGATTGTGGCGTTTGGTCCTGGAGTCCAAGTGGGACTCTTTTCTTTTGGGCAAAACCGACTTTGAGGAGGCTTTTGCTCCAAGTTTCGACCCCGGGGCTCAACATATAAATAGAGGGGCAGGGCTAGCACCAAAGAGACAACAAGTTGATCCACGTGATCTATTCCTTAGCCGTGTGCGGTGCCCCCAGCCACCATAATCCTCGATAATACTGTAGCGGAGTTTAGGCGAAGCCCTGCTGCTGTAGTACATCAAGATCGTCACCACGCCGTCGTGCTGACGGAACTCTTCCCCGACACTTTGCTGGATCGGAGTCCGGGGATCGTCATCGAGCTAAACGTTTGCTCGAACTCGGAGGTGTCGTAGTTTCGGTGCTTGATCGGTCGGATCGGGAAGACGTACGACTACTTCCTCTACGTTGTGTCAATGCTTCCGCAGTCGGTCTGCGTGGGTACGTAGACAACACTCTCCCCTCTCGTTGCTATGCATCACATGATCTTGCGTGTGCGTAGGAAATTTTTTGAAATTACTACGAAACCCAACACATGTACCTTTGGATACACCTGTAGAGCTCCTTCATAATCACCCAGTTACGTTGTGACATTTGGTAGCACACAAAGTGTTCCTCCGGCAAATGGGAGTTGCATAATCTCATAGTCATAGGAACATGTATAAGTCATGAAGAAAGCAATAGCAACATACTAAACGATCGGGTGCTAAGCTAATGGAATGGGTCATGTCAATCACATCATTCTTCTAATGATGTGATCCTGTTAATCAAATAACAACTCTTTTGTTCATGGTTAGGAAACATAACCATCTTCGATTAATGAGCTAGTCAAGTAGAGGCATACTAGTGACACTCTGTTTGTCTATGTATTCACACATGTATTATGTTTCCGGTTAATACAATTCTAGCATGAATAATAAACATTTATCATGATATAAGGAAATACATAATAACTTTATTATTGCCTCTCAGGCATATTTCCTTCAGTCTCCCACTTGCACTAGAGTCAATAATCTAGTTCACATCGCCATATGATTCAACACTAATAGTTCACATCACCATGTGATTAACACCCATAGTTCACATCGTCATGTGACCTATACCCAAAGGGTTTACTAGAGTCAGTAATCTAGTTCACATCGTTTATGTGATTAACACCCAAAGAGTACTAAGGTGTGATCATGTTTTGCTTGTGAGATAATATTAGTCAACGGGTCTGTCACATACAGATCCGTAAGTATTTTGCGAATTCTATGTCTACAATGCTCTGCACGGAGCTACTCTAGCTAATTTCTCCCACTTTCAATATGTATCTAGATCGAGACTTAGAGTCATCCAGATCTGTGTCAAAACTTGCATCGACGTAACTTTTTACGACGAACCTTTTGTCACCTCCATAATTGAGAAATATTTCCTTATTCCACTAAGGATAATTTTGACCGTTGTCCAGTGATCTACTCTTAGATCACTATTGTACTCCCTTGCTTAACACAGTGTAGGGTATACAATAGATCTGGTACACAGCATGGCATACTTTATAGAACCTATGGCTGAGGCATAGGGAATGACTTTCATTCTCTTTCTATCTTCTGCCATGGTCGAGCTTTGAGTCTTACTCAATTTCACACCTTGTAACACAGCCAAGAACTCTTTCTTTGACTGTTCCATTTTTGAACTACTTCAAAATATTGTCAAGGTATGTACTCATTGAAAAAACTTATCAAGCGTCTTGATCTATCTCTATAGATCTTGATGCTTAATATGTAAGCAGCTTCACCGAGGTCTTTCTTTGAAAAACTTCTTTCAAAACACTCCTTTATGCTTTGCAGAATAATTCTACATTATTTCCGATCAACAATATGTCATTCACATATACTTATCAGAAATGTTGTAGTGCTCCCACTCACTTTCTTGTAAATACAGGCTTCACCGCAAGTCTGTATAAAACTATATGCTTTGATCATCTCATCAAAGCGCATATTCCAACTCCGAGATGCTTGCACCAGTCCATAGATGGATCGTTGGAGCTTGCATATTTTGTTAGCACCTTTAGGATTGACAAAACCTTCTGGTTGTATCATATACAACTCTTCTTTAATAAATCCATTAAGGAATGCAGTTTTGTTTATCCATTTGCCGGATTTCATAAAATGCGGCAATTGCTAACATGATTTGGACAGACTTAAGCATCGCTACGGGTGAGAAGGTCTCATCGTAGTCAATCCCTTGAACTTGTCGAAAACCTTTTGCGACAAGTCGAGCTTTGTAGACAATAACATTACCGTCAGCGTCAGTCTTCTTCTTAAAGATCCATTTATTCTCAATTGCTTGCCGATCATTGGGCAAGTCAACCAAAGTCCATACTTTGTTCTCATACATGGATCTCATCTCAGATTTCATGGCCTCAAGCCATTTCGCGGAATCTGGGCTCATCATCGCTTCCTCATAGTTCGTAGGCTCGTCATGGTCAAGTAACATGACCTCCAGAACTGGATTACCGTACCACTCTGGTGCGGATCTCACTCTGGTTTACCTACGAGGTTCGGTAGTAACTTGATCTGAAGTTACATGATCATCATCATTAGCTTCCTCACTAATCGGTCTAGTAGTCACAGGAACAGATTTCTGTGATGAACTACTTTCCAATAAGGGAGCAGGTACAGTTACCTCATCAAGTTCTACTTTCCTCCCACTCACTTCTTTCGAGAGAAACTCCTTCTCTAGAAAGGATCCATTCTCAGAAATGAATAACTTGCCTTCGGATCTGTGATAGAAGGTGTACCCAACAGTCTCCTTTGGGTAACCTATGAAGACATATTTCTCCGATTTGGGTTTGAGCTTATCAGGATGGAACTTTTTCATATAAGCATCACAACCCCAAACTTTAAGAAACGACAACTTTGGTTTCTTGCCAAACCACAGTTCAGATTGTGTCGTCTCAACGGACTTAGATGGTGACTTAGATGGTGCCCTTTTAAACATGAATGCAGCTGTCTTTAATGCATAACCCCAAAACGATGTTGGTAAATCTGGAAGAAACATCATAGATTGCACTATATCCAATAAATTACGGTTATGACGTTCGGACACACCATTATGTTGTGGTGTTCCAGGTGGCACGAATTTGTGAAACTATTCCACATAGTTTTAATTGAAGACCAAACTCGTAACTCAAATATTTGTCTCTACGATCAGATCGTAGAAACCATATTTTTCTTTTTACGATGATTTTCCACTTCACTCTGAAATTCTTTGAACTTTTCAAATGTTTCAGACTTATGTTTCATCAAGTAGATATACCCATATCTGCTCAAATCATATGTGAAGGTCAGAAAATAACGATACCCGCCACGAGCTTCAACACTCATCGGATCGCATACATCAGTATGTATTATTTCCAATAAGTCCGTTGCTCGCTCCATCGTTCTGGAGAACGGAGTCTTAGTCATCTTGCCCATGAGGCATGGTTCGCAAGCATCAACTGATTCATAATCAAGTGATTCCAAAAGCCCATCAGCATGGAGTTTCTTCATGTGCTTTACACCAATATGACCTAAACGTCAGTGCCACAAATAAGTTGCACTATCATTATTAACTTTGCATCTTTTGGTTTCAATATTATGATTATGTGTATCACTACGATCGAGATCCAACGAACTATATTCATTGGGTGTGTAACCATATAAGGTTTTATTCATGTAAACAGAACAACAATTTATTCTCTTACTTAAATGAATAACCGTATTACAATAAACATGATCAAATCATATTCATGCTCAACGCAAACACCAAATAACACTTATTTAGGTTCAACATTAATCCCGAAAGTATAGGGAGTGTGCGATGATGATCATATCAATCTTGGAACCACTTCCAACACACATCGTCACTTCACCCTTAACTAGTCTCTTTTTATTCTGCAACTCTTGTTTCGAGTTACTAATCTTAGCAACTGAACTAGTATCAAATACTGAGGGCTTGCTATAAACACTAGTAAAGTACACATCAATAACATGTATATCAAATATACTTATGTTCACTTTGCCGTCCTTCTTATCCGCCAATCATTTGGGGTAGTTCCGCTTCCAGTGACCAGTCCCTTTGCAGTAGAAGCACTTAGTCTCAGGCTTAGTGTAGGGGAACGTAGCAATAATTCAAAATTTTCTACGTATCACCAAGATCAATCTATGGAGTCATCTAGCAACGAGGGAGGAGTGGATCTACATACCCTTGTAGATCGCGCGCAGAAGCATTCAAGAGAACGGGGTTGATGGAGTCGTACTCGTCGTGATCCAAATCACCGATGATCCTAGCGCCGAACGGACTGCACCTCCGCGTTGAACACACGTACGGAGCAGCGATGTCTCCTCCTTCTTGATCCAGCAAGGGGGAAGGAGAGGTTGATGGAGATCCAGCAGCACGACGGCGTGGTGGTGGAAGTAGCGGGATTCCAACAGGGCTTCGCCAAGCGCTGCGGGAGGACGGAGATGTGTCATGGGAGGGAGAGGGAGGCGCCATTGCTTAGGTATGGTTGCCCTCCCTTCCTCACACTATATATAGGGCCAAGGGAGAGGGGGGGCGCAGCCTTGGCCCTTCCTCCAAGGAAGGGTGCGGCCAGGGAGGAGTCCCTCCTCCCCAAGGCACCTCGGAGGTGCCTTCCCCCTTTAGGACTCTTCCTTTCCTTATCTCTTGGCGCATGGGCCTCTTGGGGCTGGTGCCCTTGGCCCATACAGGCCAAGGCACACCCCCTACAGCCCATGTGGCCCCCCGGGGTGGGTGGCCCCACCCGGTGGACCCCCGGCAGCCTTCCGGTGGTCCCGGTACAATACCGGTGACCCCGAAACTTGTCCCGATGGCCGAAAGCACTTCCTATATATAATTCTTTACCTCCGGACCATTCCGGAACTCCTCGTGACATCCGGGATCTCATCCGGGACTCCGAACAACTTTCGGGTTACCGCATACTAATATCTCTATAACCCTAGCGTCACCGAACCTTAAGTGTGTAGACCCTACGGGTTCGGGAGACATGCAGACATGACCGAGATGACTCTCCGGTCAATAACCAACAGCGGGATCTGGATACCCATGTTGGCTCCCACATGTGCCACGATGATCTCGTCGGATGAACCACGATGTCAAGGACCTTAATCAATCCCGTATACAATTCCCTTTGTCTAGCGGTACGATACTTGCCCGAGATTCGATCGTCGGTATCCCGATACCCTGTTCAATCTCGTTACCGGCAAGTCTCTTTACTCGTTTCATAACACATCATCCCGTGATCAACTCCTTGATCACACTGTGCACATTATGATGATGTCCTACCGAGTGGGCCCAGAGATACCTCTCCGTCACACGGAGTGACAAATCCCAGTCTCGATTCGTGCCAACCCAACAGACACTTTCGGAGATACCTGTAGTGTACCTTTATAGCCACCCAGTTACGTTGTGACGTTTGGCACACCCAAAGCACTCCTACGGTATCCGGGAGTTGCACAATCTCATGGTCTAAGGAAATGATGCTTGACATTAGAAAAGCTTTAGCATACGAACTACATGATCTTGTGCTAGGCTTAGGATTGGGTCTTTGTCCATCACATCATTCTCCTAATGATGTGATCCCGTTATCAATGACATCCAATGTCCATGGTCAGGAAACCGTAACCATCTATTAATCAACGAGCCAGTCAACTAGAGGCTTACTAGGGACATGGTGTTGTCTATGTATCCACACATGTATCTGAGTTTCCTATCAATACAATTCTAGCATGGATAATAAACGATTATCATGAACAAGGAAATATAATAATAACTAATTTATTATTGCCTCTAGGGCGTATTTCCAACAGTCTCCCACTTGCACTAGAGTCAATAATCCAGTTCACATTGATATGTGATTAACACTCAAGGTCACATTCCCATGTGACTAACACCCAAAGAGTCTACTAGAGTCAATAATCTAGTTTACATTACCATGTGATTAACACTCGATGAGTTCTGGGTTTGATCATGTTATGCTTGTGAGAGATGTTATAGTCAACGGATCTGAACCTTTTAGATCCGTGTGTGCTTTACAAATCTCTATGTCATCTCCTAGATGCAGCTACCACGTTCTATTTGGAGCTATTCCAAACAACTGTTCTACTATACGAATCCAGTTTACTACTCAGAATAATCTGGATTAGTGTCAAAGTTTGCATCGGCGTAACCCTTTACGACGAACTCTTTTACCACCTCCATAATCGAGAAAATTCCTTAGTCCACTAGTTACTAGGGATAACTTTGACCGTTGTCCTGTGATCCATTCTTGGATCACTCTTGTACCCCTTGACTGACTCATGGCAAGGCACACTTCAGGTGCGGTACACAGCATAGCATACTGTAGAGAGCCTATGATAAAAGCATAGGGGACGACATTCGTCCTTCCTCTTTCTTCTGCCGTGGTCGAGCTTTAAGTCTTAACTTCATACCTTACAACTCAGGCAAGAACTCCTTCTTTGACTGATCCATCTTGAACACCTTCAAGATCATGTCAAGGTATGTGCTCATTTGAAAGTACCATTAAGAATTTTGATCTATCCTTATAGATCTTGATGCTCAATGTTCAAGTGGCTTAATCCAGGCTTTCCATTGAAAAACACTTTCCAAATAACCCTATATGCTTTCCAGAAATTCTACGTCATTTCTGATCCACAATATGTCAACAACATATACTCATCAGAAATTCTATAGTGCTCCCACTCACTTCTTTGGAAATACAAGTTTCTCATAAACTTTGTATACACCCAAAAACTTTGATCATCTCATCAAAGTATACATTCCAACTCCGAGATGCTTACTCCAGTCCTTAGAAGGATTGCTGGAGCTTTGCATACTTATTAGCATCTTTCAGGATTGACAAAACCTTCCGGTTGTATCACATACAACCTTTCCTCAAGAAAATCGTCGAGGAAACAATGTTTTGACATCCTATCTGCAAGATTTCATAAATAATGCAGTAATCGCTAATATAATTCCAACAGACTCTTAGCATCGCTACGAGTGAGAAAGTCTCATCGTAGTCAACTCCTTGAACTTGTCGGAAAACATCTTAACGACAAGTCGAGCTTTCTTAATGGTGATACTTACCATCATTGTCCGTCTTCCTTATAAAATCCATATGTACCTAACAGCCTTATGATCATCAAGTAGTTCTTCCAAAGTCTACACTTTGTTTTCATATATGGATCCTCTCTCGGATTATATGGCCTCGAGCCATTTTGGAATCCAGGCCCACCATCGCTTCTCCATAGCTCGTAGGTTCATTGTTTTCTAGCAACATGACTTCCAAGACAGGATTACGTACCACTCTAAAGTAGTACGCATCCTTGTCATCCCACGAAGTTTGGTAGTGACTTAATCTGAAGTTTCATGATCACTATCATAAGCTTCCACTTCAATTGGTGTAGGTGCCACAGGAACAACTCCCTGTGCCCTACCACACACTAGTTGAAGAGACGGTTCAATAACCTCATCAAGTCTCCACCATCCTCCCACTCAATTCTTTCGAGAGAAACTTTTCCTCGAGAAAGGACCCGATTCTAGAAACAATCCCTTATTGCTTTCGGTTCTGAGACAGGAGGTATACCCAACTGTTTTGGGTGTCCTATGAAGATGCATTTATCCGCTTTGGGTTCGAGCTTATCAGCCTGAAACTTTTTCGCATAAGCGTCGCAGCCCCAAACTTTTAAGAAATGACAGCTTAGGTTTCTCTAAACCATAGTTCATATGGTGTCATCTCATCGGAATTACGTGGTGCCCTATTTAAAGTGAATGTGGTTGTCTCTAATGCCTAACCCATAAACTATCGTGGTAATTCGATAAGAGACATCATGGTATGCATCATATCCAATAGGGTGCAGTTATGATGTTTGGACACACCATCACACTATGGTGTTCCAGGCTGTATTAGTTGTGAAACAATTTCCAAAATGTCTTAATTATGTGCCAAACTCGTAATTCAGATATTCATCTCTATGATCATATCATAGATCTTTTATCCTCTTGTCACGACGATCTTTCAACTTCACCCTGAAATTACTTGAACCTTTCAATAATTCAGACTCGTGATTCATCAAGTAAATATACTCAACATCTACTCAAATCATCTGTGAAGTAAGAACATAACGATATCCACTACATTCCTCAGCACTCATTGGACTGCACACATCAAAATGTATTACTTCCAACAAGTTGCTTTCTAGTTCTATTTTACTGAAAACGAGGCTTTCAGTCATCTTGCCCATGTGGTATGATTTGCATGTCTCAAGTGATTCAAAATCAAGTGAGTCCAAACGGTCCATTTGCATGGAGTTTCTTCATGCATATACACCAATAGACATGGTTCGCATGCCTCAAACTTTTCAAAAACGAGTGAGCCCAAAGATCCATCAACATGGAGTTTCTTCATGCGTTTTATACCGATATGACTTACGTGGCAGTGCCACAAGTAGGTGGTACTATCATTACTATCTTTTGGCATGAACATGTGTATCACTACGATCGAGATTCAATAAACCATTCATTTTAGGTGTAAGACCATTGAAGGTATTATTCAAATAAACAGAGTAACCATTACTCTCTCCTTAAATGAATAACCGTATTGCGATAGACATAATCCAATCATGTCTATGCTCAACGCAAACACCAATCTTGATGGTAGAGGGAGCGTACGATATTTGATCAACCATGGAAATACTTCCAACACATATCGCCAGCTCACCTTTAGCTAGTCTCCGTTTACTCCGCAGCCTTTTATTTCGAGTTTACTAACATTTAGCAACCGAACCGGTATCTAATACCATGGTTCTACTAGGAGTACTAGTAAAGTACACATTAACACAATGTATATCCAATATACTTCTATCGACCTTGCCAGCCTTCTCATCTACCAAGTATCTAGGGTAATTCTGCTCCAGTGGCTGTTCCCCTTATTACAGAAGCACTTAGTCTCGGGTTTGGGTTCAACCTTGGGTTTCTTCACTAGAGCAGCAGCTGAATTGCTGTTTCATGAAGTATCCCTTCTTGCCCTTGCCCTTCTTGAAACTAGTGGTTTCACTAACCATCAACAATTGATGCTCCTTCTGGATTTCTACTTTTGTGGTGTCAAACATCGCGAATATCTCAAGGATCATCATATATGTGCCTGATATATTATAGTTCATCATGAAGCTCTAGCAGCTTGGTGGTAATGACTTTGGAGAAACATCACTATCTCATCTGGAAGATCAACTCCCACTCGATTCAAATGATTGTTGTACTCGGACAATCTGAGCACAAGCTCAACAATTGAGCTTTTCTCCCTTAGTTTGCAGGCTAAGAAAATCGTCGGAGGTCTTATACCTCTTGACGTGGGCACGAGCCTGAAATCCCAATTTCAGCCCTCGAAACATCTCATATGTTTTGCGACGTTTCAAAACATCTTCGGTGCCTCAACTCTAAACCGTTTAACTGAACTATCACATAGTTATCAAAATTTGTATGTCAGATGTTCCCAACATCTACAGACGACGTTCGAGGTTCAGCACACTGAGCGGTGCATTAAGGACATAAGCCTTCTATGAAGCAATGAGGACAATCCTCAGTTTACGGACCTAGTCCGCATAATTGCTACTATCATCTTTCAACTAAATTTTCTCTAGGAACATAACTAAACAGTAGAACTGAAGCGCGAGCTACGACATAATTTGCGAAGACCTTTTGACTATGTTCAGGATAAACAAGTTCATCTTATGAACTCCCACTCAGATAGACATCCCTCCAGTCATCTAAGTGATTACATGATCCGAGTCAACTAGGCCGTGTCCGATCATCACGTGAGACGGACTAGTCATCATCGGTGAACATCTTCATGTTGATCGTATCTACCATACGACTCATGCTCAACCTTTCGGTCTCTTGTGTTCCGAGGCCATGTCTGTACATGCTAGGCTCGTCAAGTCAACCTAAGTGTTTCGCATGTGTTCCGAGGCCATGTCTGTACATGCTAGGCTCGTCAACACCCGTTGTATTCGAACGTAAGAATCTATCACACCCGATCATCACGTGGTGCTTCGAAACGACGAACTTTCGCAACGGTGCACAGTTAGGGAGAACACTTTCTTGAAATTTTAATGAAGGATCATCTTATTTACTACCGTCGTTCTAAGCAAATAAGATGCAAAAACATGATAAACATCACATCCAATCAAATAGTGACATGATATGGCCAATATCATATTGCTCCTTTTGATCTCCATCTTCGGGGCTCCATGATCATCATCGTCACCGGCATGACACCATGATCTCCATCATCATGATCTCTATCATCGTGTCTTCATGAAATTGTCTCGTCAACTATTACTTCTACTACTACAGCTAACGGTTAGCAATAAAGTAAAGTAATTACATGACGTTTATGTTGACACGCAGGTCATAAATAAATAAAGACAACTCCTATGGCTCCTGCCGGTTGTCATACTCATCGACATGCAAGTCGTGATTCCTATTACAAGAACATGATCATCTCATACATCACATATATCATTCATCACATCCTTTTGGCCATATCACATCACATAGCATATCCTACAAAAACAAGTTAGACGTCCTCTAATTGTTGTTTGCATGTTTTACGTGGCTGCTATGGGTTTCTAGCAAGAACGTTTCTTACCTACGCAAAAACCACAACGTGATATGCCAATTGCTATTTACCCTTCATAAGGACCCTTTTCATCGAATCCGATCCGACTAAAGTGGGAGAGACAGACACCCGCCAGCCACCTTATGCAACTAGTGCATGTCAGTCGGTGGAACCAGTCTCACGTAAGAGTACGTGTAAGGTCGGTCCGGGCCGCTTCATCCCACAATGCCGCCGAATCAAGATTGGACTAGTAACGGTAAGCATATTGAACAAAATCAACGCCCACAGCTACTTTGTGTTCTACTCGTGCATAGAAACTACGCATAGACCTAGCTCATGATGCCACTGTTGGGGAACGTAGCAATAATTCAAAACTTTCTACATATCACCAAGATCAATCTATGGAGTCATCTAGAAACGAGGGAGGAGTGGATCTACATACCCTTGTAGATCGCGCGCGTAAGCATTCAAGAGAACGGGGTTGATGGAGTCGTACTCGTCGTGATCCAAATCACCGATGATCCTAGCGCCGAACGGACTGCACCTCCGCGTTCAACACACGTACGGAGCAGCGACGTCTCCTCCTTCTTGATCCAGCAAGGGGGAAGGAGAGGTTGATGGAGATCCAGCAGCACGGCGTCGTGGTGGTGGAAGTAGCGGGATTCCAACAGGGCTTCGCCAAGCGCTGCGGGAGGACGGAGATGTGTCATGGGAGGGAGAGGGAGGCGCCAGGTCTTAGGTATGGTTGCCCTCCCTTCCCCCCCTATATATAGGGCCAAGGGAGAGGGGGGCGCAGCCTTGGCCCTTCCTCCAAGGAAGGGTGCGGCCAGGGAGGAGTCCCTCCTCCCCAAGGCACCTCGGAGGTGCCTTCCCCCTTTAGGACTCTTCCTTTCCTTATCTCTTGGCGCATGGGCCTCTTGGGGCTGGTGCCCTTGGACCATACAGGCCAAGGCGCACCCCCTACAGCCCATGTGGCCCCCCGGGGTGGGTGGCCCCACCCGGTGGACCCCCGGGACCCTTCCGGTGGTCCCGGTACAATACTGGTGACCCCGAAACTTGTCCCGATGGCCGAAATAGCACTTCCTATATATAATTCTTTACCTCCGGACCATTCTGGAACTCCTCGTGACTTCCGGGATCTCATCCGGGACTCCGAACAACTTTCGGGTTACCGCATACTAATATCTCTATAACCCTAGCGTCACCGAACCTTAAGTGTGTAGACCCTACGGGTTTGGGAGACATGCAGACATGACCGAGATGACTCTCCGGTCAATAACCAACAGCGGGATCTGGATACCCATGTTGGCTCCCACATGTTCCATGATGATCTCATCGGATGAACCACGATGTCAAGGACTTAATCAATCTCGTATACAATTCCCTTTGTCTAGCGGTACGATACTTGCCCAAGATTCGATCGTCGGTATCCCGATACCCTGTTCAATCTCGTTACCGGCAAGTCTCTTTACTCGTTTCGTAACACATCATCCCGTGATCAACTCCTTGATCACACTGTGCACATTATGATGATGTCCTACCGAGTGGGCCCATAGATACCTCTCCGTCACACGGAGTGACAAATCCCAGTCTCGATTCATGCGAACCCAACAGACACTTTCGGAGATACCTGTAGTGTACCTTTATAGCCACCCAGTTACGTTGTGACATTTGGCACACCCAAAGCACTCCTACGGTATCCGGGAGTTGCACAATCTCATGGTCTAAGGAAATGATACTTGACATTAGAAAAGCTTTAGCATACAAACTACATGATCTTGTGCTAGGCTTAGGATTGGGTCTTTGTCCATCACATCATTCTCCTAATGATGTGATCCCGTTATCAATTACATCCAATGTCCATGGTCAGGAAACCGTAACCATCTATTGATCAACGAGCCAGTCAACTAGAGGCTTACTAGGGACATGGTGTTGTCTATGTATCCACACATGTATCTGAGTTTCCTATCAATACAATTCTAGCATGGATAATAAACGATTATCATGAACAAGGAAATATAATAATAACTAATTTATTATTGCCTCTAGGGCATATTTCCAACACTTAGGACCAGACTTGGGCTTCTTCACTTGAGCAGCAACTTGCTTGCTGTTCTTCTTGAAGTTCCCCTTCTTCCCTTTGCCCTTTTCTTGAAACTAGTGGTCTTGTCAACCATCAACACTTGATGTTTTTCTTGATTTCTACCTTCATTGATTTCAGCATCACAAAGAGTTTGGGAGTTGTTTCCGTTATCCCTTGCATATTATAGTTCATCACGAAGTTCTACTAACTTGGTGATGGTGACTAGAGAATTCTGTCAATCACTATCTTATCTGGAAGATTAACTCCCACTTGATTCAAGCGATTGTAGTACCCAGACAATATGAGCACATGCTCACTAGTTGAGCGATTCTCCTCCATCTTTTAGCTATAGAACTTGTTGGAGACTTCATATCTCTCAACTCGGGTATTTGCTTGAAATATTAACTTCAACTCCTGGAACATCTCATATGGTCCATGATGTTCAAAACGTCTTTGAAGTCCTGATTCTAAGCCATTAAGCATGGTGCACTAAACTATCAAGTAGTCATCATATTGAGCTAGCCAAACATTCATAACGTCTGCATCTGCTCCTGCAATAGGTCTGTCACCTAGCGGTGCATCAAGGATATAATTCTTCTGTGCAGCAATGAGGATAAACCTCAGATCACGGATCCAATCTGCATCATTGCTACTAACATCTTTCAACACAATTTTCTCTAGGAACATATCAAAATAAACACAGGGAAGCAACAACGCAAGCTATTGATCTACAACATAATTTGCAAAATACTACCAGGACTAAGTTCATGATAAATTTAAGTTCAATTAATCATATTACTTAAGAACTCCCACTTAGAAAGATATCCTTCTAATCTTCTAAGTGATCACGTGATCCAAATCAACTAAACCATGTCCGATCATCACGTGAGATAGAGTAGTTTCAATGGTGAACATCACTATGTTGATCATATCTACTATATGATTCACGCTCGACCTTTCGGTCTCCATGTTCCGAGGCCATATTTGTATATGCTTGGCTCGTCAAGTATAACCTGAGTATTCCGCGTGTGCAACTATTTTGCACCCGTTGTATTTGAACGTAGAGCCTATCACACCCGATCATCACGTGGTGTCTCAGCACGAAGAACTTTCGCAACGGTGCATACTTAGAGAGAACACTTCTTGATAAGTAGTGAGAGATCATCTTAAAATGCTACCGTCAATCAAAGCAAAATAAGATGCATAAAAGATAAACATCACATGCAATCAATATAAGTGATATGATATGGCCATCATCATCTTGTGCTTGTGATCTCCATCTTCGAAGCACCGTCGTGATCACCATTGTCACCGGCGCGACACCTTGATCACCATCGTAGCATCGTTGTCGTCTCGCCAATCTTATGCTTCCACGACTATCGCTCCCGCTTAGTGATAAAGTAAAGCATTACAGCGCAATTGCATTGCATATAATAAAGCGACAACCATATGGCTCCTGCCAGTTGCCGATAACTTGGTTACAAAACATGATCATCTCATACAATAAAATTTTAGCATCATGTCTTAACCATATCACATCACAACATGCCCTGCAAAAACAAGTTAGACGTCCTCTACTTTGTTGTTGCAAGTTTTACGTGGCTGCTACGGGCTTAAGCAAGAACCAATCTTACCTACGCATCAAAACCACAACGATAGTTTGTCAAGTTGGTGTTGTTTTAACCTTCGCAAGGACCGGGTGTAGCCACACTCAGTTCAACTAAAGTTGGAGAAACTGTCACCCGCTAGCCACCTTTGTGCAAAGCACGTCGGGAGAACCGGTCTCGCGTAAGCGTACGCGTAATGTCGGTCCGGGCCGCTTCGTCCAACAATACTGCCGAACCAAAGTATGACATGCTGGTAAGCAGTATGACTTATATCGCCCACAACTCACTTGTGTTCTACTCGTGCATATAACATCAACACATAAAACCTGGCTCGGATGCCACTGTTGGGGAACGTAGTAATTTCAAAAAAATTCCTACGCACACGCAAGATCATGGTGATGCATAGCAACGAAAGGGGAGAGTGTGATCTACGTACCCTCGTAGACCGACAGCGGAAGCGTTAGCACAACGCGGTTGATGTAGTCGTATGTCTTCACGGCCCGACCGATCAAGCACCGAAACTACGGCACCTCCGAGTTTTAGCACACGTTCAGCTCGATGACGATCCCCGGACTCTGATCTAGCAAAGTGTCGGGGAAGAGTTCCGTCAGCACGACGGCATGGTGACGATCTTGATGTTCTACCGTCGCAGGGCTTCGCCTAAGCACCGCTACAATATTATCGAGGATTATGGTGGAAGGGGGCACCGCACACGGCTAAGAATATGATCACGTGGATCAACTTGTGTGTCTAGGCGTGCCCCCTGCCCCTGTATATAAAGGAGCAAGGGGAGGAGGCCGGCCGGCCCCTATTGGCGCGCCAGGAGGAGTCCTCCTCCTAGTAGGAGTAGGACTCCTACTGGGAGGGGGAAGGAAGTGGGGAGGGAGAAGGAAAGGGGGGCGCCGCCCCCCCTCTCCTAGTCCAATTCGGACCAGGGGGGAGGAGGCGCGCGGCCCACCCTGGCTGCCCCTCTCTCTCTCCACTAAGGCCCATATGGCCAATTACTTCTCCCGGTAGGGTTCCGGTAACCCTCCGGCTCTCCGATTTTCTCCGAAATCACCTGGAACACTTCCGGTGTCCAAATATAGCCGTCTAATATATCAATCTTTATGTCTCGACCATTTCGAGAATCCTCGTTATGTCCGTGATCACATCCGGGACTCCGAACTAACTTCGGTACATCAAAACTCATAGACTCATAATATAACTGTCATCGAAACCTTAAGCGTGCGGACCCTATGGGTTCGGGAACAATGTAGACATGACTGAGACACGTCTCCGGTCAATAACCAATAGCGGAACCTGGATGCTCATATTGGCTCCTACATATTCTACGAAGATCTTTATCGGTCAGACCGCATAACAACATACGTTGTTCCCTTTGTCATCGGTATTTTACTTGCCTGAGATTCGATCGTCGGTATCTCAATACGTAGTTCAATCTCGTTACCGGCAAGTCTCTTTACTCGTTTCGTAATACATCATCTCGCAACTAACTCGTTAGTTGAAATGCTTGCAAGGCTTATGTGATGTGCATTACCGAGAGGGCCCAGAGATACCTCTCCGACAATCGGAGTGATAAATCCTAATCTCGAAATACGCCAACCCAATATGTACCTTTGGAGACACCTGTAGAGCTCCTTTATAATCACCCAGTTACGTTGTGACGTTTGGTAGCACACAAAGTGTTCCTCCGGCAAACGGGAGTTGCATAATCTCATAGTCATAGGAACATGTATAAGTCATGAAGAAAGCAATAGCAACATACTAAACGATCGGGTGCTAAGCTAATGGAATGGGTCATGTCAATCACATCATTCTTCTAATGATGTGATCCCGTTAATCAAATAACAACTCTTTTGTTCATGGTTAGGAAACATAACCATCTTCGATTAACGAGCTAGTCAAGTAGAGGCATACTAGTGACACTTTGTTTGTCTATGTATTCACACATGTATTATGTTTCCGGTTAATACAATTCTAGCATGAATAATAAACATTTCTCATGATATAAGGAAATAAATAATAACTTTATTATTGCCTCTAGGGCATATTTCCTTCAGACGACAACTACATGGTGCAGACCACTCCTTCACCAAAGACGTCGCCCGCATTTCGCAGGCTTCGCAAAGGCCCCATGCTACAGGTCACCATGTCGAGCATTCCGGAAAGGGAAGTGCACCAAAGCTCAGTAGCACGTCAAGTGTTTCCTGAAGCCACCCCTACTGTGAATGTCTCTGAGTCTGAAGCCAAAGCTGCTGAAGACATTATGGCTGCATCAGCCGGTGAAGATAATGAAGTAACAAGAGAAGAAGAAAGAGTCGCCACACCCCCTGCTACTGATCAAGTCATTCTCGAGGAGAATGTGATTGTGCCCGACCCTCCTGTTATTGAACGAACGGAGGTTTAAAACACTGAGTCTGCCACAAACAACACCGCTGAAGCCAATGACATTGTCATGGCTGAAGACAATGTGGAACCTGAAGCACATGAGGAGCCCGAAGCCAATGTGAAAGCTGAAGCCAATGTTTCAACTCCAAGGCCTCACACCATTGAACAGGCCTATGATCATGGTCAGCTTGTCACAGTTAGATGGCCTATTATGGTTCCACCCTCTGCTCCCAGACCGCAATATGACTATCATGTGGAGCAGAGACTACAAGTTCAGAAGCCCAAGCAACGGCTGCCAAGGCTTCCAAGCTGCCACTACAATGGGGTTTTTCAACGTGCATAGCTTCAGAGCCCACAACACCTTCTTTGACAGTGCCAAAAATCCATACTCGAAGCCAAAGATCTCTTCCAATCGATTCTGGAGCCATCAGCAGCGCAGCTATTACTCCTGCATTCTATACAATCAAGAGTGAATCTTTCCACACATGTGTCTTGATTGTGAAGCTATTGCTGGGCTGCCCTGTCTTGAAGAAGCACTTGACTGCTTCAGGGATGTTGGTCTTCTATCATTTGTGACAGACAAAGAGCACTGGAATGAAGAGCTTCTACTGTAGTTCTATGCTACACTTCATATTCACGGCTACAACAGGGATCCGAAGACATGGATTCTTGAGTGGATGACAGGAGATGTGCATCATGAAGCCAAAGCTCAAGACATCATCGAGCTTACTTCCCTGCCCACTCCAAGTGAGTTCTACGAGCCTGGTTGTCAGCGTCATCGAGATGAACTGCAGAGTATCTTCCAGAGGCCCGAGTCAAATATGAGTGAGATGCTCAGTATGCTGAAGCCATTGCCTCAAGATGCTGAATACCCCAAAGAGTTATTCGTGAAAGACCGCGAGTACTTTCTCCGCACAGTATACCACATTCTGAGGCGTACTCTATGGCCAATCAAGGGACATTCTTATGAATCCAAACTTGAAGGAGCCATGAAGACTTTGGTATTTTATATCATCAATGGCATCAGATTCAATACCCAGGATTTCTTCATCAGACAACTAGCTGCATCCGGGATTGATCTGTTTGGCCTGAAATTCTATGCTCCATGGGTGATGCGCCTGATCAAGCTCCATTCTACTATTGACTATCAGCCCTCAGCGCGCAACCATCTTGTTTTTCTGCCTGAGGTTGATCTGTCCATTGAAGCCATCTACCCCGATCTTGCCAAGCAGCCTATACATCTTCAGAATGCTGAACACCATAGCATCTCGCAAACGATGGAGGGAATTCTTGTCCCCAATGCTGCAACCCCTACTTATCCTCTGGCTGGGAACATGAGAGTGCCACCTCGTGCCAACACTGAAGCCACAGCAAGTACGGTTGCCCAAAGGCCTCGGAAGCGTTCCCGTGTCCACAATGACCGAGAGCTTCTTGTGGCCTTGCACCAGAAACAGGATAAGCATCATGACTGGCTAAAGCGTCAGATGTAGAGTATCTTGGTGGATGTCAATCACATTCGAAACTTGTCCACCAAGAACTCGTTTGTTGCCCATGAAGCCTGTTGGTGGTCCTGGAAGAGTCTTACACTACTCTGTCCTGAAGACGATCTTCGCGAAGATGGCTTCAGTGAGGACTTCAAGTTTGATTCCAAGCCTCCACAAAATGCAAGCTGGCGCCGCACTCCCTCAATTGAAGATTCCGAGCGTTCATCTTCGACTGCAACTGTTGTTGCGAGAGTCGTCGATGAAGAAGACGATCCCACTTCACCGACCATGGCTACACTGCATCTCGACACTGCACCTGGCCCGTCTGCACCATCAAACTCCAACTTTGACCCTGATCCTTCATCTACTCCCGATGGGAACGAGTAGATACTTTATGTCTTCAAACCTTTTTGGTCCTTACTGGCAAAAAGGGGAGAAGCTTATGAGTTGATAGTCTTCAAGCGGGTCCTTATGGGTGGTTGCATTAATTTAGGCTAAGTCTTTGCAACTCCCGTTGTTTGAAACATTTGGTTCTTTGAGTTGTAACACTTAAACTCGATGGCCGTCTGCTACTTATTCTGCTACCTTGTGATGCGATGATAAATTCCGCATGAAGTCATTCCGCAGACGTCCATTTTTCATTATGCATGTCATTATCTTTGTTATCTCTTTATATGCATGATGAATTGTCTTCATAAGTTGAAGAGGATCTCCACAAAGTAAAACCTGCCATGTGCATTTGCATTCAAAAGCAAACTACTTATATGCACATCTTCAGGGGGGAGCCTTTGCTACTTATGAAGACAATGCCTTAATCCTTGAACTTTCACATACTTTTATCCCCGTTGAAAACTTCAACCGGTTTGTCATCAATCATCAAAAAGGGGGAGATTGTAAGTGCATCTAGTGCCACCCTTAGTTGGTTTTGGAGTATTGACGACAAACTTGGTTGAGGGATAATGTGTTTGTGAGAATTGCAGGATAACACAGGTAGTAGTATCATATTAATTCGGTTTACCAACTAGAGATGACCCCTAAAAATGTGTGAGGACATTGAAGACAATGGTGGTCTGTAAAGATATTCACAGTGAAGATTATGACATGAGAAGACATTCACATGAAGACTATGGAGTGTGAAGACATAGTTGTTCGTAGTTTCCTTTTCTTCTTTGTTGAGTCATAGGAACCACCGTACTGTTAAGCGGGGTCCAAGTGAACAAAGTCAGAGTGACTGAAGTGATGCTCAACCAAATCCTATGTCTTCGAGCGGAGACAATGAGAGCAAATATTATCCATAGCTGGATGAGTCAGCTTTACTTGTAGCCCAAGTCAAGCTGCCGCGTGTGTTTGAGATCTGACCGTTGGACACGTGTCAGTTTCTTAGTGACCCAGGGTCATTTCAGACAAATCAGGTCGGGTTGCCTCCTGGCTATAAATAGCCCACCCCTACAGCATAAATTGGTGGCTGCTCAAAGTTAGTGCACGACTTTTATCGTTTAAGAGCAACCCACCTCCCAAGCATTTGAGAGAGAGATCCTTGAGAGGACAAAGCCCAAAACACCCAGAGCCAAAGAGTGTCAGGCATCACTGAAGTCTTTCTGTCCGCGTGATCTGAAGACTTGTTACACTTGAGGAATGTGAAGCTTCCAGCCGGTTAGGCGTCGCGTTCTGAGCATCCAAGAGTCATTGTGGATTGCCGGTGAACGAAGTTTGTGAAGATTTGGAAGTCTACCTTGAAGACTTACCAGAGTGATTGGGCGAGGACTGTGTGTCCTTAGCTCAAGGGGAATAAGGTGAAGACGCGGTCTTCCGAGTTAAATCTCAGCCTTCCTAACCAGACGTACAGTTGTCACAGCAACTGTAACTGGTCTACCAAATCCTTGGCTTTACCAAGCAACTGGTTCTATCCTTCACTTCATTTTACTTTACAGTTTGTCTTCGTGAAGTCATTGCTTGTCTGTATGATTTGATTGACTTCACCGAGTGAAGACTATTTACTGTTTGGCTTCATACTATCTTTTTATACTGATCCATACTACCTAGCTGCTGATAGTCTTCGAACTTTCACTTCATTGCTTACTTGACTATGGCATGTCTAGTGTAAGCTATCTTCCGTTGCATACTAATAGGTTCATTTCTACTATTTGTCTTCAAAGCTCCCGTGTTTTGAAGACTAGGAGACACCCATGAGTGTGAGGAGTGGCTCTTGGTCAGCCGACGGCGCATGGCGACGAGCACAAGGTGGCGGTGACCTTGAGATGGACATCAGCTGCCTCGCGCGGTTCCACAGCAATGTGCGGGCGGCGTTTGATGGTTGGACGCAGTGGCGAATCTAGCACGGAAATGAAGGGTAGACTCAAAGCAAGTTCCTAGGTCTAATTAGCAATGCATTGCAATTATTGGATGTAAAACACCTCGATATAATTGGCAAGTAGTATATTTAGTTGAAATAGGATTTTTTTGAGGGTAGGCATCAGCCTACTGAAGCCCCCCTGGTAGAATCGCTACTGGTTGGACGGGTGGTGAATGGCGAAGGCGCGGGAGCAAGGAAGGCAACCATTTCATCTTAGTTACCACTTTTTTTAAGTATTACAATACGAGGCGTTTTACAATATTTGCTAGAGTTGCTCTAAGGCAAATCTTCTGAGGAGGAGGTAGCTCCTCTGTCCTGAGGATGCTGGTCCTGGCAACCATTCCCCGCATCGTTTTTAAGTTTTATAATGAAAATGACATGCAACTATTTGTTGCTTGTTCTTGAAAAAGATATCTGGCAGCAGAATCAACGGGCAGACCTAGTCTAAGTGGTCAGTGCTGTAGGTAGGCCATTAGTAGGTAAACCAACACACATCCATCCAGTGTGTTTGCATGATTGTGTGATTGATGATAATATAGAGTAGTACTAGATCCGACGTGACCATGCATATTAATTTCCTATTCAATCTGCATGGCGCCGGCCGTGTCATGGGGGACTCGGGCAGGGCTTAACCGAGCCGTCGGCATCCACTCATCCACATCACAGATGCGGTGGAGAATAAAGAAAATAATAATTATATTTAGAGCAGGGGAAGAGGGTGATGGAATATAAGCTTTTTTGCAGTTGGCCTCGTTTTATCATCACAATTTCCCCGTACAACTGTGCTAGCATGAGTCAGGATTTAGACATAGGAGAGGCCGAGATGTGCATGAAGCCAAAAAAGATTGCGCCACACAAACTTCTGTACAGTTTCATATCTAAGCCTGGCCAAGACAGTAGACACACACACTTTTTTCTAGCAGCTGGAGCATGTCTTAGCTATAGCTAATATTCGTCAATAATTTCACATATGTGCCAAGTAGATAAAGTTGATAATCAAACAACTCTAGAATATGATATGAAATTAAATGCCTTGCTACGAAACATTATCATATGAAATTTAAGTTATACAAATAATTACAATCATTGTATAATCAAATGATTGGCTTAGTGGCTTTTAGCTTGTGTTTTAAATTCAGAGGCGGCAAGGGCGCACGGCGGCGGCAGCTAACTCACACAAGCGCTAATGACGAGAGAGATATATTCCCAACGCCCACAAGACTTAGGTTGCCCATAATAGGAGTATCATAGGTAGTATCATGCATGCCAACTAAGCAAGTTTGATGAGGTGATATAAAATTAAATGAAAAAAGAGAGGCTTGAGTATTGTACATGATACCGTATCATATTAAATGATGTGTTACTTTGTGTCATGCATGGCTATGAATGTAGTCCTCTATGATACCAACTTATGATACTCCCTCCATTGCGTATACCTAGGTTGCCAATTTTATCATCCTAATATAAACTACATAACACAAAAAATATATCTTTTGAAAATAGAACATCTAAAGTTTATATTGGTATATTTTTTGTAATATATGACTTGTATTAGGTTAGTCAAATTGACGACCTAGGATACGCGCATGCCCTGTAAACTGAGAGAGAGGGAGTACTATGCATTAGGGATGTAGTATCATAGACTAGTATCATATGCATGATACTAGTATATGATACTCCCCATTACAACCAGCCTTAGCGAACACCAATCGCCCAATCTGGCTTGCTATAGACGGAAAACCCACGCAAGCGCTAATGATGGGCTTTCTCATGGGCTTTTTTAGTTTTTGCAGAGTTCACGTTAAGAGTTCTGTAATGCAATCGCATCGCTAATTCATGAGTACATACCTAATCGTTAGAGGGGGGGAGGGGGGGGGGGGGAGGAGGCCCCTGCTGCGGCTGAGTTGTGATAGCATATTGTGCTCGTGTTTTTTCCATCTTATACTATTACTCCTTTAGTCCTTTTTACTTTGTATATTAGGTTTGTCCGAAGTCAATCTTATCCAACTTTGGTTAAGTTTATATAAAAAATTATAGACATTCACATAACACCAATATCATTAGATTCATCTTGAAATATATTTTTATATTATATTTATTAAATATTATAGATGTTAATAATTTTTAATATAAATTTAATCAAATTTAACAAAGTTTGACTTTCGGCAAAACCAATATGCAGAGTAAAGAGTACCGGAGGAAGTACTAGGAATTTGCTATATCCGCGGCGTGTGCGCGTCTGACATGCATGCCATTCCGAGGGAAGTGGCCCGGTACTACTATAAAATGGCGTGAATATCTACGTTTGAGCGGTCCGACCAAGCGGACACGACGGCAGGACGGGTGCAGTGCACGCACGCTGGCGCCTTGGATACTTGCGCCACGGGCTAAGTTTACATAAACTTTTACTGCCGACCCGTCGAGCTAGTAGGCGTATAGTTCAATCCTCGTGGGTCGGGCTAAAAGCGAAAGGTTAGTCTGCTCGAGGCCTGCACATACGTACGCATTTCCATTTTCTGCGCTCGTGAGCACCAATGTCCGCATCCCAGAAGACGGTGCGCCCGTGCATTGGGGCAGCATGTTTGAGACTGTGGCGACCCCAAGGCGCGGCCAAACGAGCTCTGTGGTCTGTGGCCACCCCACGCCGCGTTGGAAACACGAATTTTGTTACTTTTGCGCGACAGAGGATTGATTGTACATTGTCCCTTCCGTTTCCTCCGGTTCAAAATTCAAAACACGGGCGGGCGTTGCTGCCAGCCAGATGCGATGCGAGATGCGTTTTGATGGATGGTTATTACTCCATATTTCCGTTTTTATGGATTTTTATTCCATGTTTTCATGAGGCATAAATGCGGGTCGTGCCGCCCTTTCCCAGATATGCGCGCGTGACCCCGGTCCTCCGTTTTCCTCGCAGGGGGGATCATCGACCACCACCGTCATGCGTTTCTAGTCCCCCTACCGACCGACTCACCGGCGGGCGCGAGTCCACGTCGACCACCCGCCCTGTTCGTACGCGCGGTTCACGCCACCGTGGTCGAAAGGCGGGCCCTGGACGTGTCGTGTCAACCGGCCATTGACCCGCAACGCCGCCGCTGCGTTACACGAATCGCCTCACCGTCGTCCACCGGCACGGCACGGCGCGGCCCCCGAGGAAATATCTCCCCCCGGTTCACCAGCGTCCCAACCAAAGGTGGTGGCACCGGAATCCGATTACGACCGGGCCAGCTATCCCCATGCGCATCCAGGGGCGCGAGACAGGGTTTGGGGCCCCCCACGGACACCAGTCAGCGGCACGTACTACGGTACTAGATCCACCGGGGCGCGACACAGTAGGAGCAGCAGTACTGCGCCCCCACACCGATGCAATGAAACGCCATCATTTTACACCAGTGACGCAGCACTGCCCTCCAGCTCACACCCATTGCCACTGCTCCCCCCATCACTCCACTCCCCCCTCACGCGACGCAGGCCTCGGCTGCCACCTTGCTGTATAAAGACGGGCTCGGCCCGAGCGAGCCGGAGCCCATCGTCGCCGCACCCACCGGCCCCGCTCCACCCCGCCGCCGCCCATGGAGTCCCGGTGGGTCATCGCCTTCCTCCTCCTCTCCCTCCAGCCGCTGCTCGGCGCGTCCTACCTGCGGGCGAGGAAGAACTACATCGTGCACCTCGCCCCGAGGGCCGGACCCGTCGACTCCCTCGAGGACTGGCACCGCTCCTTCCTCCCGCGGACGGCCGCGCCCGAATCGGAGCCCGAGGCGGACGGCGGCGCCGAGGACCACGGCCCGCGCATCATTTACTCCTACACCCACGTGTTCACCGGCTTCGCCGCGCGGCTCACGGACGAGGAGGCCGACGCGCTGCGGGCCACGGAGGGCTGCCTCAGGCTGTACCCGGAGGTGTTCCTGCCGCTCGCCACCACCCGCTCGCCCGGCTTCCTCGGCCTCCACCTCGGGAACGAGGGCTTCTGGAGCCGCTCCGGGTTCGGCCGCGGGGTGGTGATTGGCATCCTGGACACCGGGATACTGCCCAGCCACCCGTCCTTCGGCGACGACGGCCTCGAGCCGCCGCCCAAGACCTGGAAGGGCACGTGCGAGTTCAAGGCCGTCGCCGGCGGCGGATGCAACAACAAGATCGTCGGGGCGCGCGCGTTCGGCAGCGCCGCCGTCAACTCCTCGGCGCCGCCGGTGGACGACGCGGGCCACGGCACGCACACGGCCAGCACGGCCGCGGGCAACTTCGTCGAGAACGCCAACGTCCGGGGCAACGCGGACGGCACGGCCTCGGGGATGGCGCCGCACGCGCACCTGGCCATATACAAGGTCTGCACCCGCAGCCGCTGCTCCATCATGGACATCATCGCCGGGCTGGACGCCGCCGTCAAGGACGGCGTCGACGTGCTGTCCTTCTCCATCGGCGCGCAGTCCGGGACGCAGTTCAACTACGACCCCATCGCCATCGCCGCGTTCCAGGCCATGGAGCGCGGCATCTTCGTCAGCTGCGCGGCGGGCAACGCGGGCCCGGACCCGGGCTCCGTCGGCAACGGGGCGCCTTGGATGCTCACCGTCGCGGCCGGCACCATGGACCGCGCGATACGCACCACCGTGAGGCTCGGCAACGGCGAGGAGTTCGACGGCGAGTCGCTGTTCCAGCCAGGCAACAACTCCGCCGCGAAGCCGCTTCCGCTCGTGTACCCCGGCGCCGACGGCTCCGACACAAGCCGCGATTGCAGCGTGCTGCGCGGAGCCGAGGTGACCGACAAGGTGGTGCTCTGCGAGAGCAGAGGCCTGAACGGCCGCATCGAGGCTGGCCAGACCGTGTCCGCCTACGGCGGCCTGGGCATGATCGTCATGAACAGAGCAGCCGAAGGGTACACCACCTTCGCCGACCCGCACGTCCTCCCTGCGTCGCACCTGAGCTACGACGCAGGGACCAAGATCGCGGCCTACATTAACTCCACGGCCAACCCGACGGCGAGCATCGCGTTCAAGGGCACAGTCATGGGCGCGCTGCCGGCGCCGGCCGTTACTTTCTTCTCGTCCCGAGGTCCGAGCAAGGCCAGCCCGGGCATCCTGAAGCCGGACATCACGGGGCCTGGCATGAACATACTCGCGGCGTGGGCGCCGAGCGAGTCGCACACGGAGTTCTCCGACGGGGGCGTCGGCCTCTCTTTCTTCGTGGAGTCTGGCACGTCCATGTCGACGCCGCACCTGAGCGGCATCGCCGCACTCATCAAGAGCCTGCACCCGGACTGGTCACCGGCGGCGATCAAATCCGCCATCATGACGACGTCGGACGCAGTGGACCGCACCGGCGTGCCGCTCAAGGACGAGCAGTACCGCCACGCCACCTTCTACGCCATGGGCGCGGGCTACGTCAACCCCGCGCTCGCCTTCGACCCCGGCCTAGTCTACGACCTCCACGCCGACGACTACCTCCCCTACCTCTGCGGCCTCGGCATCGGCGACGAGGGCGTCACCGAGATCGCCC